>NW_023396575.1:143579-412273 GCF_011125445.2 Fundulus heteroclitus
CCCCAGGGATATAAAAATGAATGACCAGAGGGGGGGACATCACAACCAGAGGGGGGGGAAATCCCCCCCATCCCCCCAGCAAATCGCACCCGCCTGTAATTGTTTGATGCTATGAATATTATTGTCTGCAGACTGTAGCCATCCATTTGCTATGGCTGTTGAAAGTTTGTTGCTTGTTCAATTATCATGACATCTCTATTTGAAGCTATTAAAATTAGTTTGCCACTGAGAGGAGGAGGAAGGCTGTTCACACCAGCTGTATGCTTTGTTAGCAGGTGGTATTTGAGACTTGACGTAATGCGGTTGGACGTGAGTAAATACAAATAACTTTGTTCTTGTCCAGAGAACCATCTGGCAGAACTTTATAACCAAATTTCCATTGAAAGACCATTTTCTTTAGCCATTACTGCTCTGCAAGCACAATGTAATTTCTTCATCACTTCGTGATAACCAGGATCATAAAGCGTGCGTGATGATATTAATCACACGTCAAAAAATTAAAGCTTTTAAAGGGAATTTATGTTAACCTATCACTATTGTTTTATCTTTGGCAGTCCTACTTTAAAAATAATTTTGGATGTGACTTTATTCACATTATTTGATCACATTTGGATTTGTTTCACATGATCTATTCATGTGGTCTACCTAGGAACAAAATACTTTTTTACAAGAATAAAGCAGACAACTGTTTTCAATGATGGACTCTGGAAAGTGGATTTTGGTTGCAGCAGACAGAACCTATGGAGATTTGCGACAATCTGAATGAATAGTATTTTTTCAGAGATCTTTAAATGACCATAGGGCTGTTTTATTTGTTGAGAATAATTGAGAATAATAATTGAGCGTTAATGTTATATGAATTGAGTTTATCATCATTGATATGATTTAATCAACTTTGTAAAGCACCTTGAAATGACATGTGTTGTGAATTAGTTCTATATGAATAAAATGTTAATTAATTAAGCTTGAACAGATGAAATTAGCCTCATATTAACAACATATTTTTATGTTCAAGCTATCAGGTACAATACCATGTGAGAATAAGTAATTTCTAAATAATGAAGTAACGACATTCTTCTTTTACTTCAGCAAAAGTAAAACATCACTACTTCTACGTCTTGTTGTTGTTAAGAATTAGATGGGTATAAAGGGATCTGCTCTTCCTGCTGAATGCTGGCTCCTAACACAGGGGATATAAATTCTGTCGGTGATAACTCTGGCACGACACCACTCTGGTATCAGAGGTCCGGGGTGGACACACTGAGCAAAGTTTTGGTAAAGCAAATGGAGGCTGATCCACTTGAGACTGAGCTTTTAGTGTTGGAAGGCAGTAATTTGTCGTTTTTATTAGCCAGGGAGCATACATTAGCCAGGCAGACTGAGAGCAAGTTTGTGCAGTCTCCATTGGCAAACAAACCAGTAATTAATGGCAGCAGGCGGAGCTGATCTGAGCTAATTCTTTGGTGACTGAGGAGTGGACTGAGCTGATTGGTGTGTTACAGATAGCTGTTGCCTGAGGAGAGTGGAAACTAATTAGTCCAGAAAAGTCCAAAACAAAGCAAGCAAAAACCTAAATCATGACAGTACACCATTCTCAAGGGCAATACTAGATGCCCTAACTGCAAAAGTCCAAAACTTCCAAAAACAACCCAGATGGGGCGAGCTGAGGGGCCTAGGACAGAGTGCTAGAGTCCAAAAATTCAAACAAAAAACAACCCAAAAGGGCAAACTAAGAGCTCAGGTGGGTGCCCCGGAGGCAAGACCTCAGCGTGGCGGGATCTTTGGCAGGTGTCCCGGAGGCAGACCTCAGCATGGCAGGATCTTTGGTTGGGTGTCCCAGAGGCAGACCTCGCCATGGCAGGATCTCTGGCGGGCGTCCTGGAGGCAGACCTCGCCATGGCAGGATCTCTGGTGGGCAGCCTGGAGGCAGTCCCTGGCATCGCAGAGTCTCTGAAGTCCTTACCCGGAACTCTAGTGCAAAGACTGGAGGCGGGTCCATCTGGACACCCTGATCGCAGAACTCTGGTACGAATACAGAGCCAAGGCATCAGCCAGACCCTCGGAGACAGGAACAGGACCTAAGGCATCCGCCGGATCCTCGGAGACAGGAACAGGACCCAAAGCATCAATCGGACCCTCAGAGACAGGAACAGGAACCAGGGAGTCAGCCAGACCCTCGGAGACAGGAACAGGACCCAAGGCATCAGCGGGACCCTCGGAAACAGGAACAGGACCCAAGGCATCAGCGGGACCCTCGGAAACAGGAACAGGACCCAAGGCATCAGCGGGACCCTCGGAAACAGGAACCTGACCCAAGGCATCAGCCGGACCCTTGGAAACAGCAACAGGAGCCGAGACATCAGCCGGACCCTCGGAAACAGGAACAGGACCAGTGGCGTCCATCAGACCCTCAAAGATAGGAACAGGACCAGAGGTTTCCCAGCGAACCCACAGAGACAGGAACAGAACTGTTCGTCAGACCCTCGGCAAGGGAAACAGGACTAGAAGCGTCCACTTCAACATGGACGGGATATAAGCATCCTCTTTTACATGTACTGGTTCAGTGGCTTGATTACTGGTGTTAGATTGACCTCTGGTGGTAGACTTCAGAACAGCAGGAGATACTGGATATTTGGACGGAGTTCTGGATGGCTCCCCGGTGGCTGACGAAGAGGCGGACACAACAGGAATGGGAGACGGTGAGGAACTGGCAGCAGGAGTAGCTTAAGCCTCTTCCTGACAGAGCCTTCTCCGGCCCGGGTAAGCAGACCCCTGCATCGCCAACACAACAGCCTAGACTGGTTGTGTAGAGGACTCAATGACTGGATTAACCACAGGAGGACAGGGAGCAGGACTGGGGGACGGGTGTCAGTGTTTTCGATGGCAAGACAGTAGCTGAGGCTGAGGAGTAGTGTTGTTGCTGGGGAGGTGGTATCTGGGACCGATACCGGGAGGACAGATGGCTAACCTGGAACCCTCAAAGTAAGCTCCCAAGACAACTTCAGGTAAGTGCTGAGGTCCTCAGCAGTCCCAAACGGAGCCCAAATGTCCAATATAACCTTTATACCAGATTGTAAACTCTGTGCCGGTGACAGGTTCATGTTTTTGGCCAGATTGTACTGTTATGAGTAGTGTTCAGAGTACCTGATATCAGCTGGACACAGAGTTAACGTTATTAAAAGGTTATTGAGAAAGATGAGTTATTGGCAGGTGAGGCAAGCTCAACCAGACTGACCAGGGGTTGTAGACAGTGACAGGACAAAGAGAAGAAAGCAGGGCCTGACCAGAACAGGCGATGTGGACTGAGGCACCACCAGAAAGCAGCTGGAACTAACTGGGAAACAGGCAGACTAGTGCAGCACGCAGACACTGACAGGATATGACAGTGGGGGCTGAAAACACAAACGAAGCAGAAGAGCTCAACTAGCTGAGAACACAAGAACTGGTAGAAGCAGAGCATATCCAACAGGACAATCTGGCGGGGATGAGTATGCTGATAAATATAGGAAAAGGTGTGCAGAGTTGGCAGTAATTAATTGCAACAGGTGGAGCTGATCTGAGTTAATTGTCTGGTGACTGAGTAGTGGACTGAGCTGATTTGGTTGTTACAGATGGCTATTGGCTGAGGGGAATGGAAACTAATTAGTCCAGAAAAGTCCAAAACAAAGCAAACAAATACCTAAATTATGACAGTGTCTGCCTGTGTCCCACTGGTATTATCCACAGAGGGTGATGTGCCGCCAACAAAGTGAAATTGGGGTCGAAGAAAAAATGCAAAAAGAGGACTTGTCTGACGTTAGGAGTTCCTCTCTAGTGAAGTTGACTATGCAATGGAGGCGGAGAGCAAAAAACCCACACATATATTAGGGGACCCAAAAACGTGAACATGCAGACAACAAAAAATCGGTTCTTTAGTCAGATGGCAAATAAATAATTTCCTGAAATTATAACCAAAAACAGCAAAAATCAAAAAAGGAACACACACACAGTCTCCCACATACTCGGGCGTACTGTGCGCCTACTGTGAAATGCACGGACTCAACGTTAACTCACCGCGGACGTTTCACTCTTCATAGTTGAATTTACCTATTGCTTACATTTCTTGTGGCAAATTCCTACAGTTCCCACTCTTCCTGCCAGCAGGATGAAGCATTGTAATGGATGGTAAAATGTTTGATTAGCTAGTTGAGCACCTTTTCCAGCAGGCTTCTCCTGCACACCTGCCAGTGTGAACAGAGAGGGAGTGTAATGCAGTGCATCCTTGCAACTGCCTGCTTGGAGCAGCTCAGTGCATCAATCTCGGTGTCACATATACAACAGTTCAATGTAAATACCTCTTGCTGTCGAGCAGTTTGTAGTGTGACGGTCGTAAAAATTTAACTCTGCACATACCTGTATGCACAGAGTCCGCCTTCAGTATGCGCAGACTCCGCACATACTCAAGGCGGACTCTGTCCACACAAGTACTATATGGGGCCTTAATACCCTCAGAGTGTCAGGAAGAGAGTCTGGCAGCAGCAGTACAGAATGCACTCATTCAGAACACGCAGAAATGCAACAGTCAGGATAAGAACAAAAGACCTCCTTGCTGCAAGGTAACAGTACAAAGTCCATCAGAGACACAATCTGCAAAAAATATTTTGCTAGTTGAGCCATCTACTCAACCATACAACAATTAACTCTAAAATACCTAATTCACATTTATTCCATCTTCTTTGATCCCTACAACTTGGGTTCTATCAAACAGGTCTATCAATCACCTTGTTTGACATAACCCCACTCAGATTCTTGTAACATACATGCATGGTTACCTTTCCCAATTTTCTGGATTATTATGTTAAAATGTATCCATGTGTGGGTTAAATCAGTAGACAGATTAATCTACATTAAGGAGAGCCTTTTATTTTTTTTCTTTCAATATTACACATGGCCTTCAGATGGAGCTGTTGCATCAAATAAAATACATGGTCACAGCAGCATACTTTAAGTTTGATCAAAATTTTTTCATATCCACATTTTTTTGTCTTTTGATTACCACTTGTAGGACAGACATTAACAAAAATATTTGAGTCTACCAAACATGAGCCTAAGTGAAGGGATATCTTCTCTTGAAATTTAGCCTTGATTCTAACATTAATTAATTAGTCCTTGGCTGTAATGTCCATTGTATAACCTATGCGAGGTTAAAGGCAAAGCAAATTTATTATATTTATTTATTTCAGTAGAAGGACAATGCAAAGTGCTTTCCATAATTAAAACATAGGAAAATAAAAACAGGATAAAAGTGAGTTGGAATAAAATGTAGAAATTTTTAAACAAAAATAAAACATGGGAAAATAGAAAGTAAAAGCAAATGATGATTTTAACAACAGTCGGACTACATATTTAAACTAGTGATGTTTCAGTTTAACTAAAACAGTCAAAAGCAATCCTAAATAAATATGTTTTTATTCTTGATTTAAAAGAACTACAGTTTACAGTTTTCTGGAACTTTGCTCCCAATTAGGGGAGCATAGGAACAAAAAGCTGCTTCTCCATGTTTAGTTCTGGTTCTGGGTAGGCAGAGTAGGCTTGAGCCAGAACACCTCAGTGGTCTGGAGGGTTGATACACTGATAACAAGTCTGTAGTGTATTTAGGTGCTAAGCCATTCAGGAATTTATAGACTAACGAGTATTTCAAAGTCTATTCTCTGAGATACAGGGAGCCAGTGTAAGGACTTCTGAACTTGGGTGACTTTCTTAGTCTTAGTGAGAATGTGGCCAGCAGCATTCTGAATGTCTGATCAACTTTTTTGACAGACCTGTAAAAACACCGTTGCAGTAATCAGTTTGACAAAAGATAAACGCATGAATTAGTTTTTCCAGATCCTGCTGAGACAGTCCTTTAATCCTGGAAATGTTCTTCAGGTGATAGAAAGTCGACCTTGTAATTGTGTTTAGATGCTTTTGGAGGTTCAGGTCTGAGGTCTGAGGTTCAGGTCCTAGTCAATACCCAGATTTGGGGCCTCATCGGTGGTTACAGCAACTGAAGCTGTGTGCTCATTTTTTGATTACTCCTCTATCGGTCCGTAAATTATTACTTCCGTTTTATTTTTTTCAGTTGAAGAAAATTTTGGCACACACATGCATTGATTTCTTCTAAGTATTAGCATTTGAATGAGTTCATAGTCTCCTGGTGACATGGTGATGTAGAGCTGTGTGTTGTCTGCATAGTTATAGTAAGTGATATTGTTTTTTTTTTAATGATCTGAGCTAGAGGGAGCATATAGATATTGAATAGGAGGGGACCCAAAATGGACCCTTGGGGAACCCCTCATGTGATTTTTGTCATCTCTGATGTATAGTTACATACTGACACAAAAAAAAAAATTCACTAGCCTAGTAGAGAGGATTTATTGATTGAAATATAGTGTTAATTCAGATAAACAGCATTATATAGTGATGTACATTTTATTTGTTAATAAATTCTTGAACTTGAAGAGAAGTTGTCACTCCTTATTCTACATGTGTGCAGAGTTTGCTGTTAAAAGATCGTCAGTGCTCAAATCATCCCTTTCAACTATTATCCTAATATCAGCTTAAGAACTGATATCCACCGGACAATACCTAACAGAGTTTTTTATCAAATATTAAATAACTTTGAAACAGTGTATAATTGCACAACAATATTAGTAATAGCTTAAGAGAAAATGTGTACACTGACCAAATAACTTTACTATAGAAAAAAACCAATATATACAATATACAGGGAATTGATAGATTTTATGTCATACTGTTTACTAATTACCGTATTTTCCGGACTATAAGTCGCAGTTTTTTTCATAGTTTGGCCGGGGGTGCGAGCTATACTCTGGAGCGACTTATGTGTGAAATTATTAGACATTTTTACCAGTATATCATTACACCTGTTAATTTCACACCAAACCGCAAGAGGGCGCTCTAGGCCTGTGTTGAATCGGACGCAAGTGACGTAGAAGTGGAAGTGCTTCTAATGACTTGTGAGGAGATGAACCCGGTATTCAGCCAGACACAAAAAATAATACTTGATGGGATTTATTAAGGACATGATGGGTCAGGAAGGCAGACAAAAACAATCCAAAAAGGTGCACAGAGCAAACATCCAGGTGACAACAAAAACTGGGACAGACTCAAAAAACAGAGAAACTGGTCAGGTACTCAGAATACATACAAAAGCTGAAGGGTTCTTACCAATGATGTGTGTGAGAAGTTCCAGCAACAAACAGAAAACTGAGGAGGGTTTAAATAGACAGATGGACAGGTGAAACCAAGTGACTTCTAATTAACTAGGAACAGGTGAGAGTGATCAAGGAAGGGGAAGTGTCAGAGAGGCTGATGGGACAGAAACTAAGATGACCAACTACAGAGTAAAAATAGCCATAATGAGAAAACCCAAAATAGAAAACAAGGCTAAGACTTGAACAGAAACAAGCTTTAATCAAATCTAATAAAGAAGACAAAATAACTTAAGACAGTAAAGGCTAAACCTGAATCCAATACAATACTAGAAACAGAAATAAACCCTAAGGCAGGAAAGTAACTTAACCAAAACAACAACAACATCATGAACCAGAACAGAACATTACAGTGCTGCATCCTCTACCTCCGGAGTTAACAAAGTTATTTGAAAGTGACACCGAGGATGAAGATTTCAATGGATTTTAGTTATTTGGAGTGACACGAGCGCTTTGGTTAACTTCTTCGCATGCTATTTATGCTATAGTTATCTGAATAGCTTTTAATATGTTAACATACCAGGCACATTCTCAGTTGTGTCATGTAGCGTAAGCTAACTGTACAATTATTCAGCCTGTTGTTGCCTCTGTTCTATTTTTATTTAAAATTGCCTTTCAAGATGACATGTCTGTTCTTGATGTTGTATATTATCAAATAAATTTCCACCAAAAATGCGACTTATACTCCAGTGCGACTTATATATGTTTTTTCCTTCTTTATTATGCATTTTATGGCTGGTGCGACTTGTACTCTGGAGCGATTTATAGTCCGGAAAATACGGTAATTAATTTGTGAGGAAAACAATTAAACCAGAATTGATTTTATTTTGAAATGTATCCCTTGCATTTCTGGGCCTGAGAGTGGAGCCTGCACTGATAGGGACCTCACAGTGGAGGTCTGGAGTTTTATTTTAAAAGGGATCCCGTGCATTTCTGGGCCTGACAGTGGACGTCTGCTGCCAGGTGCCTCTCAAACCACCTGCAATCGGAGCTTATCGAGCTGCAGTGTGACACTGAGTGCCAAGGTCAACACCAACAGCTTTCTCTTGCCAACTTCTACAGTCGGCTGGATAAAGGCAGGTTCCAAGAGAAAAAAACATTTGCTAAGAAAATGTTGAGCTTGTTTGGCTCGACATATCTGTGTGAATTGCTAACAAAATATATTTCAAAAGTCAAATCTGTCGATCTGACATCATCAATGAATAATAGTTATAATGAATAATATTGATTGTTATAATAAAACAAGAAAAGAATAATGGTTAATGAAGTGTTTGGTCAGTGTAAACACCCAAGAGGGGTTGAGTTCTACTTATCAACTTAAAAATATTTCATGACTGCGTGTAAGAGAAATGTTTGATTGAGCTATACTGAGAGAAAGTAAGTTTATATTAAGGTAGATTTACAACTCACTTTGGGAAGCTATAAGTGTTGTTTTTTTCCGTTTGATATACCATGATTGTTAAAGAAATTTTGTGTGTTATTTGATTGTCTGATTGTACATTTTGTTCGGAGCCCGTATGCACAGTTTTTTTTCTTTGCTTCAGCTCAGTTGTGTGCTTATGACATGTTCTTATGTGTTTAATAGTTCTTATGTGTTTAATAGTTATGTGCTTTTAACATGAGAGTTTGAGATTTGGGCTTGTGTTTTTCTTTAAAGTTGGGCAGGTTTATGCTGGGTTTGGGTTACTGGAAACTAACAGTGAGGTAACCTGCAGAGCTCTTTCATGACTCAAAAGTCCAGCATAAGCTACAGGCTGATAAACATGAGATAAACATGACTGAAGTAACAATTCATACTAGAACAGGTTCTGTAATTACAGCAGATATGGAGCACAAGGATCAAAACAAAGCAGAGTTCCCTTCTGCCTGCAAGTAACTCAAGTCTCTTTAGTTCTGCAGTTTTCCTGCTTGGTTCTGCTCCTTGTGCTCCTAGCTGTCTAGCTAACCCTCCAAGCGTGAATGTTTACTCCAGTTTAGACTTCAGTGCTGGCATTTCAAACAGAAATTAATAGCGTTGCTCCCAGCTCTCCTTGTCATTTCTTGTAATTGTTTGGCAATAAGACCAAATTTCCATCCCGCTCTACTGACACCAATGGTGACCACAGCCGAACTGGAACTGTGGCGGCGAATGAAGACTATGACTCAGTGCCCAGCCCCTCTCCAGCTGTAATTGGCTAGCATGTTGCCTTCAGTCGTTGATTTGATTAGCTAAATTGTATGATTGACACATTAAAAATAGTATTAATAGGACGATGGCCACTCCGAGGTAAAAAAAAAAGACAGCTTCCAGTCCAGGGCGGGCACAGCTGGCTCACAGGGCGGGCATGGCCCCCCAATGCCCTCCCATGCCGCCGGGTCTGGTGAGAACAAGATTAACTAAATCTCACCTCCTTGACATCCTGCGCATCAAAATTTATGTCTTGAGCCAAGACCTGGCCTGTATTCTGCCAACAACATATCATCTTCTGATGTAAATAAACTTTAGAGTTTACTTTGTAATTGTTCAGTTATAAAACCTCATTTAACTGATTTTATTGTGGGGATCAAAGTCATAAATGTATTTGTGATATGAATTCAATGTCAAATAACACTTATCTAATTGTCAATTGAAAAACAAGTGTTACATAAATTCATATGGCCTCAGTGTTTTGTAGTTCTACATAACAAAACTGTTAGTGTTTTCCTGTTCACATGTTTTGAATTTGAAAGTTTACTGTGAGCATTTAAAAAGGAAAAAAATCATGTTTCAAATGAACTTATGTGTGTGTAATTTGCCTTTTATTTTCCCGGTCAGACATTTTTGCTTATTCCTGTAATCTTCAGTGGTTTTGTTAAAAAAAAACTTGGTATTTGTTATACGACATAAAGTATGTCATTTGCAAAAAAAAAAAAATCAAATCGTTCATTTGCATTTATTTTTAAGGGTTCAAAAAATGCCAAGCTTATTGAACAGCCCCCATGCATTTCACCTCACCAAATCTGGCCCTCCTTGCAAAAAACGTTTTGGTCATCCCTGCACTTAATGGTCTGTCATCTGCTTATGTATTCGACCTTCTGCACCTGTACATTCCATCCAGTGCTCTTTGATCTCAGAGCATGGGTCTTCTTAAAAAACTGTAGGGGAGTGTACTTTTTCTTTTCACGTCCCGTGTTTGTGGAACATTCTGCCTCAAGATATTCGACAGGCATGTTCTGTGGAGTTTTTTTTAAGGCCACGCTAAAGACCCACTTGTTCACTTTATTTTATGTGTCGTAATTTGATGCCTAAAGTTGTTTTGTTTTTATTTTATTTTATTTTTTTTAATTCTTTATTTTGAGTTTTTCAACAAATTTATACAAATGGGTATTTTTTACATGTACAGAAAAGTACATATATCATTAGTATTTAGACATCTTAACATGTTTCCCATTGTTGAAAGAAAAGAGAGCAAACAGAAACAAAAAAAAAACACACACATAAGGGAACAGAAGGGAGTGACCATTGCCATTATCTCACATATTCACATTTTCAGAATGAAATCGGGCCTTTTTAAGTTTGTATAATCAATCCATTTTTCCCAGCATGACATGAACCATCCCTGTCTGTTATTTATAGCTGCTGTCATCTCTTCCATTTTATAAATATCCAACATTATGTCCCACCATGTTGACAGATGTGGTACCTCCTGTGATAACCATTTTTTGGTTATACCCTTCTTACTAGCAACTAACAACATGCTCAAAAGAGATTTATCATTTTTCATCCAACCTTGTGGTATGTTTCCAAAGAAAATAGTTTTCATATCAAAGGGAATTATACATTTAAATATCTCCTGTAGTGTTTTGTGGATGTCTTTCCAATATTGTTTAACTACCGAGCAGTCCCACATAATGTGAAAATGGTTTGCTTGCAGGTTTCCACATTTTCTCCAGCAAACAGGAGGATTTCCATCATAGTGTGATTTTTGATATGGGGTAATAAAGTATCAGTGTTTTCCATCCAAACTCTCTCCATCTCTGTGAAGACGTACATTTCCACTGATGCTTCCAGATCAGAGTCCATTCTTCTTCTGTTATGTTTATTCCTGCTTCTTTCTCCCATAGTGCCTTAACAGTCCCAGTTGAGAACGACACATGACTTGTCAAAAATTTGTACAAAAAAGAAATTAATTTCTTGTTTCCATCCCCTGTGTATGCATTTTTAAATAATTTCAGTAAGTATACATTAACATCCGATGTTAAATCAACCTTTGTTTCTATGTAATGTCGTATTTGTAAGTAGCGGTAGAAATCCTGCTTTTCTAAATTATATTTATGTTTCAGTGTCTCAAATGCAATTACTTTACCATCCTTAATTAGATCATTTATAGTTTTTAACCCTTTAGAAGTCCAAATTTTAAATCGTGAATCTAATTGGTTTGGTATAAAATCAGAGTCGTATGCATACCATTTCAATCCTGCGATATCTTTTTCCAGTTTATATTCTTTCACCACGTTTTTGCCACACAGAAAGAGTACATTCAACCCAGGGACTACCGGTATTATGTATATATTTCCCGATATTTGTGTCTGCCAATACAGATTGTATTGGAACTGAAAGAGTTTTCTCCTCTATATTCTTCCACTGAGCATCGCAGGAAACATCACACCAATTTATTACGGTTTTCATTTGTGCAGCTCGGTAATAGTTTCTCAAAGATGGCAGGCCCCATCCTCCTTTTTCTTTATCTAGTTGTAAGGTTTTGAAGCGGACTCTTGGTCTCTTCCCCTCCCATACATATCGTGAAATCATTTTGTCCCATTCATTGAAGACATTTTGAT
Organism: Fundulus heteroclitus; assembly: GCF_011125445.2. Taxonomy (NCBI): domain Eukaryota; kingdom Metazoa; phylum Chordata; class Actinopteri; order Cyprinodontiformes; family Fundulidae; genus Fundulus; species Fundulus heteroclitus. The sequence continues at coordinate 155,633 of NW_023396575.1, forward strand.
CAATAGGTATGGGGAGGGTCTGAAACAAATACAGTAATCTTGGCAAAACATTCATTTTGATGGATTCTATTCTCGAGTGTAGAGTGAAAAAAGGAATCAAGTTCCACCGTTTTATGTCTTCGACAATTTTCTTTAGTAATGGGACATAGTTCACATCAAATAGTTTGGTTTGATCCTTTGGTATGGTAATACCTAAATATTTTAAGGATTGGGCCCGCCACATCATTGGGTATCTGGTAACCATTTCCACAGGTGGATTATAATTATAGGAAAGGGTTTGAGTTTTGTTCATGTTAATTTTGTACCCAGACATTTTACCATATTGCTCGCACAGATGAATGAGTTCAGGTAGTGAGTTTGTCGGTTGTCCTAAAAATATTAAGATGTCATCTGCATAACAAGCAAGCTTATGCTCCCTCCCTTTAATTGTAATTCCTTTAATATTTTGGCTTTGTCTTATGGACTGGGCCAGTGGTTCTAGATATAAAGCAAACAAAAGTGGGGACCATGCGCAGCCCTGACGATTTCCTCTCTGTAATATGAAACTGTCAGATAAATATCCGTTAACCTTGATTCTTGCTGTGGGGTTTGTATATAAGGCTTTTATAGTTTGAATAACGGTTTCATGTAACCCAAATTTGTATAATACTCTGTAAAGAAAATCCCAATTAACTGAGTCAAACGCTTTCTCAGCGTCGACACTTACCAGCACCGCCTCAGTCTTATTTTTATTAATTTGGTCTATAATATGAAGTGTTCTGCGTATATTATCTTGTGTCTGTCGGTTTCTTATGAATCCAGTTTGATCGTTATGTATCAACATTGGTAAGAATTCCTCCATCCGTCTGGCCATTATAGAAGTAAATAATCTGTAGTCAATATTTAAAACAGAAATGGGCCTATATGAACCACATTCATTCTTATCTTTACCTTCTTTTGGTACTGCAGTGATTATAGCCTCTTTCCAACTCGGAGGTGTTTCTCCCTTTTTCAGTACCCAATTTAAGGTAGGAAGTATTATGGGGATCAGCTCATGTTTGAATTCCTTATACCACTCAGCTGTGTAGCCGTCTCCCCCTGGTGAGCGGCCTGACTTAAGTCTACTAATGGCTCTTTTGAGTTCCACCTCTGTTATGTTTTCCACCATTTGTTCATTTTGCTTAGGATTTAGTTTTGGCAGGTCCAATGATTTCAGAAAGTCATCAATATAATTTATGTTTTCCCCAGGGACTTTGGTATACAGTGTTTTGTAGAAATCTTCAAATACTTTATGAATTTCCTTTAATTTGGTGACAACTTTCTTTGTTTTGGGATCCTTAATCTTTGTTACTGTGTTGTCTGCTAGTTTCTTTTTTAATTTCCATGCAAGTATTTTCATAGATTTTGATCCACTTTCATAGTATGTTTGTTTCAAATACATTAATTTCTTTTTAATCTCTTGTGTATTTAAATTATTTATTTCATTTCTTATACTCTTTAATTCTTTCAGGATGTTTGGTGCTGAGGTCTGTTTATGTTGGCCTTCTAAGGTTTTTAAATCTTTTTGTAAATCTTCTAATCTTTTGTTTTTCATCTTCTTTTTATATGAGCTTATCGCTATAATTTTTCCTCTTAGCACAGCTTTTAAGGTGTCCCAAAGAATTGGGGGGGAGACCTCTTCATTGTCATTTATATCTAAAAATTCTTTTATATCTTTTCTAATTTGTTTCCTAACGTTAATGTCCTGGAGCAAATATGAATTTAGTTTCCAAGTAGTCACCTTGGGGCATAAATTTAAATCGATCACCAGAGTTAGGGGTGCGTGATCACTCACATCTATTGTCCCCATTCCACAGCTTTGAATCTTATCTTTGTCTTTGCCAAATGTAATAAAATAATCAATTCTGGTGTAAAGTGAGTGAGGGGCTGAGTAGTGTGAGTAATCACGTCTTGTGGGAAAAAGGTCTCTCCAAATATCAATCAACCCCACCTCATTGAAAAGAGCAGAAATCTTCTTATGTAGTGTTTGATTCCAGATTTTTTCCATTAGAGTTATCTAATTCCGGCCGGAGACGGACGTTCAGGTCTCCACCACATATTAAGAAGCCTTGAGTTTCTGTTACCATGATGTTAATGATTTTTTTAAAGAAACTCAAGTCACTCCCAGGTGGTGCATAAATGTTCATGAGTGTCACCAAATTGCCCTCACTGCTACCCCTTACCAATATGAATCTTCCCTCTTTATCTTTCAATTCATATGATTTTTCGAAATTTAGTGTTTTTGAGATGAGGATGACCACACCACGTCTTCGACCAGACTGATAGGAGGAAGAGAACATATTTGTAAATCCCATTCTCTTCAATTTCTCATGTTCATTATCATTTAAGTGAGTTTCTTGCAGATATACCAATTGTGCCTTGTCTTTTTTCATCTTAGTTAGGATTCTGCTTCGTTTTATTGGGTTTGTTAGCCCATTTACATTAAATGAAATACATTTAATACCATTATTCATTATTTATGTGGTATAATATGTCATGATGTAAAGTAGAATGGTCAGCTCCCTTAACAAACAAGAACATAGAACAAGAACAACTAAAAGAGAAATAATTATTCACACAAAACTGTGATTCCAGGGTAGGGGTCTCTCGTGAAGGACCCTGCAAGGTGTAGTGTCTATCCACCACCGCGAGGGGGAATCCTCTCCCTCCGAACGGGGAAGGGCCCCACAAACAGCCCAGAGTGTACTTCTCCACTAAAATTTCTCCACATACATATCCTCATTTATTGGGGAAAAGAGTCATGTCTCATATACAGACCTTACCGCGTGGGTTGTTATAGAGCTTGTGTAACCTCACTGGTCCTCGGACGCGGAGGGCGCGCGTCTCCTGTAGACCTGTAGCCTCTCTCGGATCGCTCTTTCCCGGTGCTCCTCGGCGCATCGTGTCAGCTGCTCCATCAGGCTCTCCTTCTGCGTTACCTTCGTCACCGTGAAGCCCCGCGCTCTCATGTCCGCCGTCGCTTCCTCCGCGGTGTTGTACAGCACGGTCCCGTCTTTGTAGAACACCCGCAGCTTCGCGGGAAAGGGAGTTTGGATTCGGATGTTCTGTTCGCGTAGAGCCCGCTTAGCCTCCGTGTATTCCCTGCGTCTCTGGAGGATAGCAGGAGGGTAGTCTTGGTCAAAATAGATTCTTCTTCCCTCCAGAAGCACAGTCTTTTTCATCCAGGCTCTGCGAAGAACTTCTTCTTTAGTTGTGTAGCGAGCGAACTTTATTATGATCGAGCGGGGTTTATCTTCGCCATTCTCCCGTGAGCTGGGGGGGCCCACACGGTGCGCTCTCTCAATGTCAAGGCTGAGGGACTCGGGGATGTCCAGACAGCTCCGGAAGACTTTTACCATGAAACCAGCCACCGATGTCCCCTCTGCCTGCTCCGGGATGTTGTACACTCTCAAATTATCACGTCGGGATCTTGCTTCTTGGTTTATTAGTTTGCTTTCCTGTTCGCTCATTACTTTTAGCATCCTGGTCAAAACTTGCTCCACGCCCTGGACCCGGTCCTCCATCTGGTCAATTCTTGTCTCAGCTTCAGTGATCTTCTGGTTTACGTTGATCAAATCTGATTTAAAGTCTTGAAATTCTTTGCGAAACCCTCGTATTTCTTTTAGCACTGTCGCTAAACTAATAGAAGTTGACTCGTTAGCTCCATTGTTAGCGCTAGCATTAGCTTCTTCGCTAGCTTCTTCAGATGGCGTGGTCCTCGATGCCTTTTCTTCGCTCTGACGGTCTTCTACCACAGTTTTCTGTCTATTTTCTTTTTTCCCCATGTTCACACCCCTTTCACCTTCAACTTACTGTGACAAAATGTGAATGTTGGTATTTAAATGGGGTGAAATAGTCAAAATCAGTGGAGAGCTATCGCCCTAGGCTGCCATTCGGTAGGATGACGTCACCGGAACCCGTTGTTTTGTTTTTAAACTGTATTGTTGTATTCATTGTTTTACTATTTGTATCGCCTACTGTTCAGCACTTTCAGCTTTTGAAAACACTTTATAAATAAACCTATTATTTTTATTATTATTATGCTGTCTGTTAATTACTATATGACATGTAAAAGGCTTTTAACATAAAACAAAACTGTATTTATTCAGGTATTTTACACACACACGCTTGCACGCGCGCACACACACACACACACAGCTGTAGCTGTAAAATGCTTTTTGTCACAGTTTTTTCTTCAATATAATGATTTCTTATCGCAAAGATGTGTGCATCTAGCTGGGTTTTTCTGCTGCATGGGAGCTTTAGGAAGGAAGATGGCTCCCATATGTTTCTGTGTATCTAACTGTGTATATAATTGGATTTCCGCAATAAAGATCTGTTGGGAAAAGCATCCAAGTAGAATTTTAGAAAGAAAATATCAACGACTTGTGTCCAGATGGAATACAGTGCAGTCTGACTTTTAAAATGTTGTGTTCAATTGGTTAGGCTCTGAGTCATGTGACTTTGTCACTAATGTTAGAATTAGAGAGCAGCAAATGTTTAGAATTAAAAGGTAAGTCACCTCCAAATCAACTTTTCATTTTATTTTATTTGCTAATTATATGTTAACATGGTTGCCTTATGGTCTGCGACAGACTGGCGACCTGTCCAGGGTGTACCCCGCCTCTCGCCCATTGAATGCTGGAGATAGGTACCAGCACCCCTCGCGACCCCAACAGGGACAAGAAACACGACGGAAAATAGATGGATGGATGGTTGCCTTATAGTACTGTCCATATGTTCCTGTCATTATTTTTGAAATATTACTGCATATTTGCGGAAATCCTGCTTTTCTAAGGTTTAACAAGTGTCTTGCATTGAATTTTGAATTAGTATTGCTATTGTGTCAAAATATACTGTGACATCACCTAGAAAATCTGAGTCAGTAGCTTTGCTGCTGAGGGAAATAAAAGCGGCTTTGTCTCATAGATTCCTCTGTAGCAAGTTGTAGTTGGAATAGTGAGTTTTACAAAAGATCCTCCACTTCAAAAGACCAATCTGTGGAGAAACCACCGAATGTTGCTCTGCTCACTCTCAATGTTTCAAAATGTAATTTTACCTCAACGTTACTGTAGCCATGAACCCCATTTAACACCCCCCCCACCACCACCACCACCACCACTCGTACCCCAACAATTAGCCTCTTACTCTTGGAATAACCCGCTTTGGTGGCATTTGTCAAAATTTGGAGTTATGCCTTTACATCGGTGTGATTTATGTTTCACACAAGTTTATATCCTGCCTTCATTCCCCTGAACTTATGAACACTTATGGCACTTATGTCACATATGACATACAACACACTGGGCAAATTATGAGTAAGCAGAAACCCACTGGCTGAAATATAACCTATGTAATATCTCAATAACATTTTTAGGGTTCCAAGCCCGCAGTGCCGAAAAAACGTGCTATGCAAGGCATAGGCGTTCATCTGCTCTGTGAGCAGAGAACACTATTGTTTTTCGTGTGTTGTTTCATTATTAGGGTTCCAAGCCCACAGTGCAGAAAGAACGGGCTATGCAAGGCATAGCCGTTTGTCTGCTCTGTGAGCAGAGAACCCTATTGTTTTTCGTGTGTTTTTAAATTATTTATAATTATTATTCTAGGCTATTATAGGACAATGCATTTCGATCTGTAACCACCAAACAATGGTCCCACACTCAAAAACTTCATATCACTTTGTTTATTGGATGATTTTGCATCATAAAGGGAATTGGCACACCTTTTGTTTCCCAGCTACTTTTCGTGCTGCATGCCTACAAAGGTTAAACCTTTCTTGTTAAACTCCTCCTACATTTTTAGTGCAATCCACGCAAAACTCCATATATAACTGTGTAATGGACAAATAAAAAAAGTTAACACGGTGGATTTTTTTATTTGGACTTTTTCAAAAAGTAATGCTAACATAAGTGATTGTTAGCTAGCTAGCTCTAAATGTTATTGCTGATTTTTCTAAAACCCTAACAGATTTTAACATGTCCTTCACAACCCATACTCCAAATAAGATTTTGCACACGTGACCCGCGTTTGAGGATCGTCCATCACTAGGGGGCGCTGTGGTGTCAAGAAATCTACTACGCACACTATTTTTTTAAAGTTTGTAAAATGGAGAAATCAATGTATTTTCCACAAATATTGTGCAATGCCTTTGAAATAACTCTCAATCCCAAAACACATGGAGGCTAAACATGCATTTCAGCTTGGTAAAAATCCACGTGATTTTGACCTATTTACAAGACATTGAAATTTACATGTACACTACATGTACATGTAGACTATAAAGGTTAATTTTCTAATTGACTGCTTAGAGGAAGCACTCCTGGAAATCCATGAATATTTTCAGAATAATAGAGCAAATTGTTGATTTTTAAATAATTTATTTATGAATTTAAAGAGAATAAAATATTTCCAATATGTGGCCATGTAGAGATTTAAGAATTCCAGTAGATGGCACCATTTGAATATATATGGATTTTTTTACACAACACACACACACACACACTTATATACTACTATACTATATATATATATATATATATATATATATATATATATATATATATATATATATATATATATATATGCTGTTTATTCACAGTCTAACAAAGCTCTGATGCCTTCACGGGGCGGATACAACTTTGGAGAGACTAAGTCACATAGACTTGGATGAGTAGACCTGTATCTTGCTACTTATTATAATAAAAATCACATTCTAATCAAAAATATAAACATTATCTTTGCATCATACTTGTGAAAAGTTATCCCTCGAGCCCTGACGTAAGTAGACCCTCGATTTAAACAAAAATAAGCCGCACAGTGCTGAGGCATCATTAGTGTGTTCAGCTTGAATCAGCAGGACAGGGAAGCAGATCGACCACCCCAAAATGGTGGCCGTAATTCCTGCGCAGCGACAGTCAATGCGGGGTCTACTCTTATATTATGTCTATGGGAAAAGCGGCCCGGGTAGTTCCGGTCTATTAAAAATGTTGTTTTACAGTAGATGTTTGCAGGGCTTGCCAAAGCTAATAATTACCAATGTACATCGTATTTGTAAGGCGGGATCCAAAGCTCCGTCAAGCAAACTACGTTTTAAGATGTTCGTCTCGTCACACATTCATGGATACGAAGGGGAGTCTTACTTTAAAGTTCTTTAAACTTTGTGGTTAACACTAGCTTACCTTAGCAGGCAATATTCTTGCAGCAGGGCCGAGCTCAATTTGTGGCAGCGGCATCTGACACCGGCACTTCCTGTGGCATGCTGTGATTTGTGGCAGCGGCATCTGACACCGGCACTTCCTGTGGCATGCTGTGTGGCATGCTGTGTGGCATGCTGTGGCATGCTGTGTGGCATGCGGTGCCACGGCTCTTTGTGAACTGCTGTTTCTGTTTTTAGGCAAACTGTTTGTTACAGATGTCTGTTACACTGTTGTGCCAGTTCTTACGTGACAAAAGCTGCATCAATTCGGGACGTAACGGACTGCGTTACCCATGATGCAATGTGGTCAAAATGGCCACCAACTCATGTAGTTCATACGTGACAAAAGCTGCATCGATTCGGGACGTAACGGACTGCGTTACCCATGATGCAATGTGGTCAAAATGGCCACCAACTCCCATCACGCAACACGGCAAAATGGCCGCCGATCAAGATAAGGTTGCTATGGTGATGGCTATAAAAGCCGATCACACACGACGATCTCCCTTCTTCCCTGGCTTTTGGCCAACCCGAGAAGACACACACACACACACAGCTGATTCCGTTGGGGTGATTCCCACGCCACGTGTTCGATTGCTCGCTGGACCGAGATTTTTCGACGCAACGGTTATTCCCTGCTTTATAACAGGAGGTCGACTTAAATAAGTACTTTTAAATTCCCTCTGATCAAAAGACTGAGAGACGCCGCATCTCCCAGTGATCGAAGAGGACCCCGCTTTGTCTGGCCAACAAAGCGACTGACTGAACCCGGAGGAAGAAACGAAGGAGCTTTTTCCCCGTCTCGCTGCAGCCTGTGGACAACTGCGCTCGTCGAGGCGCGTCCAGAAAGCCACACTCGGAGCGCTCCAAATCCAGCCCCGAGGCAACTCAAAGTAACGGGGTCTCCCCTTTTATTTCTGTTTCACCAACAGGGTGTTTAGAAGTGCCTGGGCAGGCGTAGAACTTTGTAGGTGTTGGTTAATGCTTTTATTCCACGACGAAGTTGGAATTATTTTGCTGAACATTTTCTTTGTATGTGCATGCATTTTACAATTGATTTGCTGTGTTGATTTGTGATCCACCAAGAACCCCGCCGTGGGTTATTGCTTCATTCCTTTCCATCTTCTTCCCTGCTCCCCCCCTCTCTCTCTTTTCGCTCCTTATCAGTTTAATTTCTTTGTCCGAGCTCAAGTCGCGGGCTTTGCTTTAAACTCCCAGTTAGCTGCCCCCCCCCCCTCTCGAAGCGAGGCATTATCCTATCAGCGTAAGCGTGGTTACGTCATTAGGACCTCCCCTCATACGTCATCGTAGCAGCCATCTTGGGAGGGTGAGGTATATCTGAACTGTAGGTAGCTTAGCTGAACTAGCTTTGTGTAAGACATCAAAGCGTCCAGTGAGATTCCCGAAGCTGTTCTGTCTGTCAATGCTGATACGTGAAATGCCGGTGTTTCGAGGGCGGTGTTAAACAACTTTGAGTTAAGTTAAGATCTGCTAACCGCTCATTTTAATCCATTGTTTTATTTTTGTTTTGTTCTTTATTTCCACATATATATTTTGCATGTTTTAGTTTAGTAATGAGTAAGAATTCCAAAGTTGTTTGAATCAGAGAATTACTGTAACAGGGAATTGCTTTTGGTTCAATAAAACCACGACTGCGGAATAGACATTGTTTTGTGTTCAGTCCAATTCACAGTTACATGGTTATTCAGAAATCAGAGCTAACCTCCTTTGGAGTTAACATCTGATATTAATACAGAGACAATATCATTGTATGGTGATAAGGAATAAGGATTTAAACTCTAATTGCAGTTACATTGGGGTACTCACAGCCTGCTGGATAAACCTGGTCGGTTAACAGTCCGACCTGATCATTTATTCCAGCATAAATGAGTTCATAACAGCAAATTAACTAATACATTAGTGGTATAAATACTTATAAGCTTATAGCTAACATCACCACCATTTGAACTATATTTGTTATAGCGGAATTTTGAGTTGAATGATTTATTATTTAAATTATAATACCAAATTATAATTAATAATAATAATAAGCATATTCAACCAGCTTATGGCATAACATAAATTGGCTTTTCCCGGTGTGGGCTGGAGTCTACTTATTGGCGTTCCTTTAGACTAAATCGAATAACCAGCAACTTATGAATTGAATGAACACAATCCATATTCCAGCATTTTGACTGCTCACCTTGCCAAAAGGACTATTCAGTCATAATTGATTAAGGAGGTATCATTACTAAATATATACGTGTTTGTGGTGGTTTGAGGCTGTTAACCTGAGGTTTGAATATTGATTTCTGGACTGGAAGTCAGCTAGATTGAAATACACAGCAGCCAGCGTCTGCTACTTGTCAATCAGAGTCTGTGTCGTGTTCTGCTTTGAAAAGAGAGACCCTGCCTCCATCTGGTGGCCAGGATAGGTAGTTGCAGTCACGGTTTTAAAGACAGCTTAGATCGCTCAGTGTTTTTTTTTTTCCCCAACTTATTATCATATCTTAATTTTTTTTTCCCTTTTGAATTTTTTTTATTTACTTTTATTATTATTTTATTTTTCTTTTCTTTCCTCCCTTATCCCCTTCTGCTCATCATAAGTGGTCAAAATTGAGCTGTGATTTTGAAACTAAGGTTGCAATTTAGCGGTTTTTAACTGTCATTCTTTGCCACCTCTGAAGCTCCAAAACACTTTGCTATTTTCCACACATGTGTAGAGCACCTGTTCTGAAATAACTTACATCACAAACAAAGCCACAGCTTTATCACTTAATTACTGGCCGAAAGGTTAGTGGTCCATGTCACTCAAAGTTAATATTCTCAAAGTTAAACAAGCATATTAACCGTTCCTAAAACAAAGGAGTTGTAAGTCGCAGGGTTGATTTTCCCCTGCGCAGCCTAATTAAACGCACATATTTGAATCCACTTCCCGCGGTAAAGTGAGTCATAGTGCGTGTTTGCTGTTAACAGTTAAAGTGAAGCCACTTAACAGTTGTTGTTAGCAGTTTGTTGTTTAGCGCTGAGCTAAATTAAAGTGTATGCGTTGTTGCTTAGTGCTAAGCTAAAATACAGCGTTGTTATTTGTTGTCTGTCGTTTAGCGCTGAGCTAAACTACAGTGTTACTTGTTGTGTTGTTATCCATAGCTGACACAGAATGGATAGTGAAGATTCCTCAGTGTTTAGGTCTGAAGGAGCTGAAGGTCCAAACCATTCCATTGGAATGGAGGCCCAGGATGTCATTAGCTCACTGCTTAAAATGACACCGGACGAACAAACCCGTCTGAATCAGTTTAGCATAGAAGACTGTGAGAGGAGAATTCAGGAATTGGTGGAGGAGGTCCAGAGCAAACCTAAGCATAGATTGGTAGCAGATGTTTTGGGTGAATTAACTGCGTTATACCACCGAAGGTTAACGCTAGAGACCGATCTGCGTAACAGAGAGGTTGAGATGCGGATCGCAGCTGAGGAAAGAATCAGGGAGCTAGAACAGAGAAATGTTCAGGGCAGCTGTCATCTCACAGAGGAGCGAGAGGAGGATCGCATGAGCTTGCAGACAGAAGGATCTGAGTGTGAGAACTCCAAAGGAAAACATGGAGATCACACCTGGAGGACATTGGATGAACTGGGCCCTCAGACACCTTCTGAGCGAAGGGTAAGCGAAGGTCAGGACAGATATAGCAGTGTGATACAGAAAGAAATGCCTAAACAACTTACGGTGGCAATCAGGACTGATCCACATGATGTAAATCATGGGAAAACACCTGCTTCCCACCTGACCCCTGACACGGCTCGCTATGATCTTTTACCCCCACCAGGGCGACGAGAGCACCGTTCCTGGGACACAGGTGAACCCCACTCCTCTGAACTGCGTCCACAGACAAGAGTTCATGACAGGGGGGGTCCCCCGGCGTCCCACGAACGGCCGCCTCCGCCAGGTAGGTGGTCAGAACTGGAGCCTCCCTCCTATCGTGGTTACCGCAGGCAAGAGTCGTCAGGAGAGGACTCAGATGGACCAGCTCCGATCCCTGAACAGGGACTGCGGATGCGTCAACTTGAGTCCCTGGCCCGAGACATAGAGCGTTTTGATCCTAGCAATACAGAATCCACCATTGATGACTATCTCAGAGAGGTAGAGCGCTGTCTGCTAGACTTATATAGCCCCTCAGCTCGAGAAAAGTTGAAGCTTATCTGGAAAACCACGTCCAGAAGTGTCCATGTTTTCATAGAAAGCCTCCCTCCAGCTACACGTGACCGTTATTCAGCTTTTTGTCAGGCTTTAAGAGAAGAATATTCGGCGTTTACAGACCCAGCTTCGGCAACTCTTGGAGCTTTTGCAATTCAGCAAAAGAGAACTGAAGCACCAAAAGCGTACTACCGTCGCTTGCGGGCTGCTTACTTTCAGGGACGAAATGCTCCCGGCTTGGAGGAATACCACACTTTCAAATCTTTGTTCCTCCATAATCTTCATGAAAGCGTGCGTTATGAGGTTACCATGCATTGTAGAACCAAGAAACTTACCATGCAGGAAATCAGGAAATACGCGCAGGTGGCATGGGAAACACGTGTCCGGCCCAACAAAGGAGCCGATAGTGATAAAAAGGTTCTGCAGATTCAAGCCGAACCAGAAAAGAGTTTAGGTCTGGAGGGACATGAGATGCCTCCCTTCAAACCTAAAACTAGATTTGGTCCAAAGAAGCAACATGGTTTTGAGCCGCAGCAGAAGAAAGCTTCCCAGGATAGGAGAGGTCAGCATGGCAGCATGGAAGGTGAGAGGTTTCAAAAATGGCACAGGCCGGATCCAGCCCGAGACGGTAAGCAAACTGACAGGCCAGGAAAGCCGAAAAGCACACATGACAACAAAGGCTGGAACCTGCGCATGGAGGAGTCAATGAGAAAGGAGATGGAGGAGACTTTTCGCAGGTTGCTAGCCGAAACAGTGCATCAGATCGCGCCGCAGCCGTCCCAGCCTTCACCCAATCCTGCCGACCCTCCAGGTAAGCCAGGCCCAAAACCCCAGCCAGCATGACTAGGCGTGGAGCAGGCTTCCCCTTCTAACAGAGTTTATCTGATTAAAGGGGGGGACCAACCGAAAATTCACCAACAACCTTCTAAGATCCCATCAGCAGGTGATCAGAAAGCCCCTTTTCTAAGGTTTTTAGGTGAGCTAAACCATCATGAAAACGCGCATCGCTTATACTGCTCGACAGTTATCGGAGGATGTGTAACTGCAAATGCTCTTTTAGACACGGGTTCCGAGATCAGTCTAATGTGCTCAGATTTGTTTGATGAGGTGACCAGAGCTATGGTGTCTCTTGGGAAACCGTTCCAGGTGGAGACCTGTAACGTGGGCATCACCAGCTACACTCAGGATCAGTCATGCATCACCAAACGGGCGTGGTTAGACATCACTTTCCGTGACATGACCCTGGTGCACCCCATCTACATATGTACTTTGGACACAGAACCTTTTCTTGTGGGTCAGGATCTGTTGAACAGGTTAGCCCCACTCATTGACTGCTATCATGGTCATCTTTGGGCCCAAGTGGGGACTCCAAAGCCCCTCACTTCTGGAAGTGGACTGTCCGTCCCTATCAACCAGGTGACATGCTCCGAGGAGCCCAAAGAACTTTTAGCACCATTTCTGCCGTCAACAGAGCCGATTTCCAAATCCTCTGACACACCACCGCTTCTCAGCGATCAGAGAACTTCTCTCTGCAGCCACACACCTTTCCTCTGCTCACTTAAACACTCTGGAGTTGAACCCTATAACCCCAGAGTGGCTGAAGTTGTGCATCTGGAAAACACATTCATGCCAGATGTGCTGCTGGCTCTTTGGTCAGAGAATTCTGCGATCAGCAGAGATCTGTACAGCTCTCTGTGCCGTGAAAAGCCCCATCTGGCTGAAACAAAACACAGCCACTACCTGCTCTCAGCTTCTGAAAGCAACGGGGGTGTGCATACTTTATGCACAGATTGGCACAAGACAGCTCTCTCATCCTTTCAGCATTGTGGAGAATTTGCATCCTCCAGTGTTTGTTGGTGCTGATCTCCTGGTACGGCTGGGTGCACAGCTGGACACTTGTAACCAGGTCCTGTGGGCCCAAGCTCACGTGACCCCAAGTTTCTTCCTGGGCACCCCTGAAGCCATGCGATCTGGGCAAACCATCCCACAGGCTTGCCAGGTGGCTAGCGAGACAAACATGCTAATACCACCACAGACTGCAGGTGTACCTATCAGATTAGCCATCCTGAAAGGACAACAAATACAGAGCACACAGGTTTTCTTTCAACCCCTTTCTTATTTCCAGGAATCCAACCTGGTCATCCGGGGCACACCCCTGCTTGAGCTGAACAATCGCTCAGCTTACCTGTTAGTGGAGAATCCAACCCACATGCCGATCCAAGTGGTGGCGAAGAAACCTCTTGGGGTGCTCATCGAAAGCTCTTTCCACGACTTTGAGCTGAGCATTCCCGTCATCGGAGACCTGCCCTTATCCTTGACCGGCAGACAGGACTCTCCAGACACCGTGTTTACTTTTCCTTCCAACATGATCCAAATCAGGCGACACGAAGCTCTGCCTGCTGGATCCATTTGTGGTGCAACGCTTGAAGCTGAAGGAAATCTGTTGGTGTATGCGATAGCAACCAACCCAACAGAACCAGCACCAAATCAACCAGGGAACTGGGACTCACCCACTGAGCCCTACCCTGGCTTTGAAGCAGAAATCATGCAACAGCTGGAAAAAGATGATGCACTGACCACTGAAACAGAGGAAACGGCACTTAAGGAGCTGTTTTATGAGTTTCAGCCCATTCAGCCCAAAGATTCAAACGAACTTGGGATCACACTGACACACGTCCATGATTCACCAGTAGGAGAACACAGAAGCTGCAAAGCTAATCTGACAACTCTCCCACAGGTGACGTCCCGGCCTTCAACGGCCCAGGACACCCAGGAGTATGTACAAGGCTGCTTAACCTGCAGCCAGTTACAACCCACACGACCACTAGACCGAGCCCTGCTTCAGCGAAGGGGGGTTATATTTCCGTGGTCACATTTGCAGACTGACTGGATCGGTCCAGTCCCCAAATCGTCAAGAGGTAACAGATATCTTTTGACAATAACAGGCAGTTTCACAGAATGGGTCGAATGTTTGCCGGCACCGAAAGACACCGCTGTCACCACAGCAGCCCTGCTGCTAAGTCACGTTTTCAGCCGGTGGGGCCTTCCCCTGTCCATCGACTTGGACAGAGGAACGCATTTCACGTCAAACATTCTGACCGTGCTTTTTGACATGTTGGGCGTGGAAGTTAAATTCCACATTCCCTACCGCCCACAGTCATCCGGACAGGTGGAGCAAATGAACTGCACCGTGGCCAGCATGTCAAAGGAACATGCCAGCAGCCATGACGGGGACCGGGATACATAGCTTCCCCTGGTCCTAATGCTAGTCCGCTCTACCTCACCATGCTCCACAGGGGTGACACTTTTCCAGATGATGACAGGAAGGCAAAGGACACTTCCCCTGAATCTCATCTACCAGCCCGAAGACGTCAGTGTGACAACCGTCTACACGGCACACCAGTGCGTCACTGACTTAAAAGACCGTCTCCGAACGACTTTTGCGTGGGCTCAACAGAACCTAGAAGCCAGCGTGCAAGGTGCCAAAGCCTACTACGATCGAAAAACATCCCATAGGGAATATGAAATAGGAGACAAGGTTTTCTATTTCCGTTTTACTCAGCCGACCGGTCGGTCTAGGAAGTTTCTTCCGAGCTGGGCTGGCCCTTTCGAAATTGTCGGAAAACTCTCACCGGTAGCTTACCGGATAAGAATCCCGAAGCCCCGGCAAAGTCCAGAGTACAAATGGGTTCATGCGAACCAAATTAAACCGTCCACCAAACTCTCCTCGCAGGGAAGGGAGCCTAACTCCGCCCCCGCCGAAGAGAACAATGCATAGCATTAAATAGGACAAGTGCACGTTTAATTAGGACATTTTAAACATGCACTAACAAAGCCAATGTCCATACATAACTTCACGTATATAATTTCACACTCAGCCATAGCACCATGCATTGCTTTGGAAACACTCACAGAAGTGGTAAAGAATGACATGATGTATACTCAGGTGGTTAGAAACTTAATGTAGGACCTCACTCGAGAGGTTAGTTCATCCATAAGTAGCCTTGCTGAAGGACGGATTCCTCCGTACCTGGTACCAATAGATTTGGTCGAAAAGGTTCTCAAATCTGCCTCTAGTGAAACACTGCAACCACCACAAACGCACCTGGCGTACAGCCTAGGTAGTGCAATTCCGATATTTGTAAATCCTGACAACTTGGAGATAGGATTTATGCTAAACCTTCCCATCATTGAAAGAGCTAATGTGTATAGGTTTAAATCAGTATTGAATGTCGGTTTTTGGCAAGGTGAGACCCACGTACACCTACAAACTCCCTCAATATTGGCCTATCATGAAGCTGACCCCAAACTTTATTTAGTCACTAATTTGGATTTGTGTACCAAAACCAAAGACATCCACTGGGTATGCCCAAGCAACCCATTTATCATAGACGTTACCCATTACCTGTGTGGTCTAAGGAATGAATCTCCTGAACAAAATTGTCAGGCTAGAATGACCCTTAAAGATGCAGGTGTGGAAACCAAAATTGAGCAGGCAGGTAACCGCTGGCTCGTTAGCACCCCAGAGGCAGAAGCCCTGTTATCCTACGAGCAGCATGACACAGTTACTAGACTAAAACTGCCCAACCAAACCATTTTCTGTTCCCCACCTCAAGGTGCTGCAGTCCACATTGGAAACATGGTTCTGCATCACCTTGACGTTGACAAATATGACTCAGAGATTGAAATAATAGATGTCTTTAAGGGATACAATTTCAGCATTGATGTCGGCATTGAAAGACAGCTTTTACTTGCAGGCACCCAGCTGATTAAATTCAGTCTCACTCCATCAGAGTTGAGCTCGGTCCCTCTGCTTCGCTTCCCCAGAGCTACAGAGTCGACCGACACTCACATTATGACCATTATTGTGGTTCTCCTTGTATTTGGATGGGCCATCACTACCGCGATGGCGTATGCAGCATACAAGCAGATCAAACAGTTGCAAACCAGGATTGACGCCCTCACCTTTGTCGCTCCCAGGTTCGTAGCACCAGCTCCTTGAAGGCCATAAGCTGATTAGACTACGAACCGCTGTCTCTTTCCTTTCCCTTTTTCCCTCTCTCCTTTCTTTGGTTCAAAGTTCAAACCTGATGACCAATGAATGTATTGACAATGGTGATTGTGAAGTTTGCATTTCTTGCTTTTATTACTTTATTGTTGCCTTATTAGCCAATAGAAATGACTAGCTATAGCTTAGTCCTGCCCAGGCTAGGTCACTGACCCAGGCACAATGAATGCTTTGTTTTTCCTCCTCTTGGATGATGAACTGAACTGCATGAATCCCAATGGACTACTAGAAAGACTATTAGGTTGTTCCACTCATGCACAACGGATTTTCGTCACGCCAGAATGGACTTGGTTGTAGCTTTAAAGACTGTGACCAGCATCCCACTCTTCAAAGCTAAAGGGGGGTATGTTGTGCCAGTTCTTACGTGACAAAAGCTGCATCAATTCGGGACGTAACGGACTGCGTTACCCATGATGCAATGTGGTCAAAATGGCCACCAACTCATGTAGTTCATACGTGACAAAAGCTGCATCGATTCGGGACGTAACGGACTGCGTTACCCATGATGCAATGTGGTCAAAATGGCCACCAACTCCCATCACGCAACACGGCAAAATGGCCGCCGATCAAGATAAGGTTGCTATGGTGATGGCTATAAAAGCCGATCACACACGACGATCTCCCTTCTTCCCTGGCTTTTGGCCAACCCGAGAAGACACACACACACACACAGCTGATTCCGTTGGGGTGATTCCCACGCCACGTGTTCGATTGCTCGCTGGACCGAGATTTTTCGACGCAACGGTTATTCCCTGCTTTATAACAGGAGGTCGACTTAAATAAGTACTTTTAAATTCCCTCTGATCAAAAGACTGAGAGACGCCGCATCTCCCAGTGATCGAAGAGGACCCCGCTTTGTCTGGCCAACAAAGCGACTGACTGAACCCGGAGGAAGAAACGAAGGAGCTTTTTCCCCGTCTCGCTGCAGCCTGTGGACAACTGCGCTCGTCGAGGCGCGTCCAGAAAGCCACACTCGGAGCGCTCCAAATCCAGCCCCGAGGCAACTCAAAGTAACGGGGTCTCCCCTTTTATTTCTGTTTCACCAACAGGGTGTTTAGAAGTGCCTGGGCAGGCGTAGAACTTTGTAGGTGTTGGTTAATGCTTTTATTCCACGACGAAGTTGGAATTATTTTGCTGAACATTTTCTTTGTATGTGCATGCATTTTACAATTGATTTGCTGTGTTGATTTGTGATCCACCAAGAACCCCGCCGTGGGTTATTGCTTCATTCCTTTCCATCTTCTTCCCTGCTCCCCCCCTCTCTCTCTTTTCGCTCCTTATCAGTTTAATTTCTTTGTCCGAGCTCAAGTCGCGGGCTTTGCTTTAAACTCCCAGTTAGCTGCCCCCCCCCCCCTCTCGAAGCGAGGCATTATCCTATCAGCGTAAGCGTGGTTACGTCATTAGGACCTCCCCTCATACGTCATCGTAGCAGCCATCTTGGGAGGGTGAGGTATATCTGAACTGTAGGTAGCTTAGCTGAACTAGCTTTGTGTAAGACATCAAAGCGTCCAGTGAGATTCCCGAAGCTGTTCTGTCTGTCAATGCTGATACGTGAAATGCCGGTGTTTCGAGGGCGGTGTTAAACAACTTTGAGTTAAGTTAAGATCTGCTAACCGCTCATTTTAATCCATTGTTTTATTTTTGTTTTGTTCTTTATTTCCACATATATATTTTGCATGTTTTAGTTTAGTAATGAGTAAGAATTCCAAAGTTGTTTGAATCAGAGAATTACTGTAACAGGGAATTGCTTTTGGTTCAATAAAACCACGACTGCGGAATAGACATTGTTTTGTGTTCAGTCCAATTCACAGTTACATGGTTATTCAGAAATCAGAGCTAACCTCCTTTGGAGTTAACATCTGATATTAATACAGAGACAATATCATTGGATGGTGATAAGGAATAAGGATTTAAACTCTAATTGCAGTTACATTGGGGTACTCACAGCCTGCTGGATAAACCTGGTCGGTTAACAGTCCGACCTGATCATTTATTCCAGCATAAATGAGTTCATAACAGCAAATTAACTAATACATTAGTGGTATAAATACTTATAAGCTTATAGCTAACATCACCACCATTTGAACTATATTTGTTATAGCGGAATTTTGAGTTGAATGATTTATTATTTAAATTATAATACCAAATTATAATTAATAATAATAATAAGCATATTCAACCAGCTTATGGCATAACAACACTATAGCTACTTGTAAATAATCATATTTTTATTGCATTATTTCCAATAAAAGCTGAACCTCCACCAAGTCCTTGCACTTCTTGTGACACCTCCACCAACTACTGGCTCTTCTTGTGGCAGCAGGAATGGCAATTGCGGTGGTGGCTGCAGGACTTTCACTCGTATGCACTTACCAAGAAGATGTCATGGCTATTGCTGCATTCCTGTTGCTGTGTGTGGGCAAATGATTTGTTAGCTACCCGTTACTCTATAACTACTTCTAAATAATCATGTTTTATTCATATTATTTCCAATAAAACCTTGTTTAATTACCGCCAGCTTTGTGGCAGCTGCAGTGGCATACATCCGCCATAAGGTGTCACTAATCCGGCATGCCACCTGCCGCCCTTCTGCGAAAATGCTTAGATTGAACTGCACCGTGGCCAGCATGTCAAAGGAACATGCCAGCAGCCATGACGGGGACCGGGATACATAGCTTCCCCTGGTCCTAATGCTAGTCCGCTCTACCTCACCATGCTCCACAGGGGTGACACTTTTCCAGATGATGACAGGAAGGCAAAGGACACTTCCCCTGAATCTCATCTACCAGCCCGAAGACGTCAGTGTGACAACCGTCTACACGGCACACCAGTGCGTCACTGACTTAAAAGACCGTCTCCGAACGACTTTTGCGTGGGCTCAACAGAACCTAGAAGCCAGCGTGCAAGGTGCCAAAGCCTACTACGATCGAAAAACATCCCATAGGGAATATGAAATAGGAGACAAGGTTTTCTATTTCCGTTTTACTCAGCCGACCGGTCGGTCTAGGAAGTTTCTTCCGAGCTGGGCTGGCCCTTTCGAAATTGTCGGAAAACTCTCACCGGTAGCTTACCGGATAAGAATCCCGAAGCCCCGGCAAAGTCCAGAGTACAAATGGGTTCATGCGAACCAAATTAAACCGTCCACCAAACTCTCCTCGCAGGGAAGGGAGCCTAACTCCGCCCCCGCCGAAGAGAACAATGCATAGCATTAAATAGGACAAGTGCACGTTTAATTAGGACATTTTAAACATGCACTAACAAAGCCAATGTCCATACATAACTTCACGTATATAATTTCACACTCAGCCATAGCACCATGCATTGCTTTGGAAACACTCACAGAAGTGGTAAAGAATGACATGATGTATACTCAGGTGGTTAGAAACTTAATGTAGGACCTCACTCGAGAGGTTAGTTCATCCATAAGTAGCCTTGCTGAAGGACGGATTCCTCCGTACCTGGTACCAATAGATTTGGTCGAAAAGGTTCTCAAATCTGCCTCTAGTGAAACACTGCAACCACCACAAACGCACCTGGCGTACAGCCTAGGTAGTGCAATTCCGATATTTGTAAATCCTGACAACTTGGAGATAGGATTTATGCTAAACCTTCCCATCATTGAAAGAGCTAATGTGTATAGGTTTAAATCAGTATTGAATGTCGGTTTTTGGCAAGGTGAGACCCACGTACACCTACAAACTCCCTCAATATTGGCCTATCATGATGCTGACCCCAAACTTTATTTAGTCACTAATTTGGATTTGTGTACCAAAACCAAAGACATCCACTGGGTATGCCCAAGCAACCCATTTATCATAGACGTTACCCATTACCTGTGTGGTCTAAGGAATGAATCTCCTGAACAAAATTGTCAGGCTAGAATGACCCTTAAAGATGCAGGTGTGGAAACCAAAATTGAGCAGGCAGGTAACCGCTGGCTCGTTAGCACCCCAGAGGCAGAAGCCCTGTTATCCTACGAGCAGCATGACACAGTTACTAGACTAAAACTGCCCAACCAAACCATTTTCTGTTCCCCACCTCAAGGTGCTGCAGTCCACATTGGAAACATGGTTCTGCATCACCTTGACGTTGACAAATATGACTCAGAGATTGAAATAATAGATGTCTTTAAGGGATACAATTTCAGCATTGATGTCGGCATTGAAAGACAGCTTTTACTTGCAGGCACCCAGCTGATTAAATTCAGTCTCACTCCATCAGAGTTGAGCTCGGTCCCTCTGCTTCGCTTCCCCAGAGCTACAGAGTCGACCGACACTCACATTATGACCATTATTGTGGTTCTCCTTGTATTTGGATGGGCCATCACTACCGCGATGGCGTATGCAGCATACAAGCAGATCAAACAGTTGCAAACCAGGATTGACGCCCTCACCTTTGTCGCTCCCAGGTTCGTAGCACCAGCTCCTTGAAGGCCATAAGCTGATTAGACTACGAACCGCTGTCTCTTTCCTTTCCCTTTTTCCCTCTCTCCTTTCTTTGGTTCAAAGTTCAAACCTGATGACCAATGAATGTATTGACAATGGTGATTGTGAAGTTTGCATTTCTTGCTTTTATTACTTTATTGTTGCCTTATTAGCCAATAGAAATGACTAGCTATAGCTTAGTCCTGCCCAGGCTAGGTCACTGACCCAGGCACAATGAATGCTTTGTTTTTCCTCCTCTTGGATGATGAACTGAACTGCATGAATCCCAATGGACTACTAGAAAGACTATTAGGTTGTTCCACTCATGCACAACGGATTTTCGTCACGCCAGAATGGACTTGGTTGTAGCTTTAAAGACTGTGACCAGCATCCCACTCTTCAAAGCTAAAGGGGGGTATGTTGTGCCAGTTCTTACGTGACAAAAGCTGCATCAATTCGGGACGTAACGGACTGCGTTACCCATGATGCAATGTGGTCAAAATGGCCACCAACTCATGTAGTTCATACGTGACAAAAGCTGCATCGATTCGGGACGTAACGGACTGCGTTACCCATGATGCAATGTGGTCAAAATGGCCACCAACTCCCATCACGCAACACGGCAAAATGGCCGCCGATCAAGATAAGGTTGCTATGGTGATGGCTATAAAAGCCGATCACACACGACGATCTCCCTTCTTCCCTGGCTTTTGGCCAACCCGAGAAGACACACACACACACACAGCTGATTCCGTTGGGGTGATTCCCACGCCACGTGTTCGATTGCTCGCTGGACCGAAATTTTTCGACGCAACGGTTATTCCCTGCTTTATAACAGGAGGTCGACTTAAATAAGTACTTTTAAATTCCCTCTGATCAAAAGACTGAGAGACGCCGCATCTCCCAGTGATCGAAGAGGACCCCGCTTTGTCTGGCCAACAAAGCGACTGACTGAACCCGGAGGAAGAAACGAAGGAGCTTTTTCCCCGTCTCGCTGCAGCCTGTGGACAACTGCGCTCGTCGAGGCGCGTCCAGAAAGCCACACTCGGAGCGCTCCAAATCCAGCCCCGAGGCAACTCAAAGTAACGGGGTCTCCCCTTTTATTTCTGTTTCACCAACAGGGTGTTTAGAAGTGCCTGGGCAGGCGTAGAACTTTGTAGGTGTTGGTTAATGCTTTTATTCCACGACGAAGTTGGAATTATTTTGCTGAACATTTTCTTTGTATGTGCATGCATTTTACAATTGATTTGCTGTGTTGATTTGTGATCCACCAAGAACCCCGCCGTGGGTTATTGCTTCATTCCTTTCCATCTTCTTCCCTGCTCCCCCCCTCTCTCTCTTTTCGCTCCTTATCAGTTTAATTTCTTTGTCCGAGCTCAAGTCGCGGGCTTTGCTTTAAACTCCCAGTTAGCTGCCCCCCCCCCCCTCTCGAAGCGAGGCATTATCCTATCAGCGTAAGCGTGGTTACGTCATTAGGACCTCCCCTCATACGTCATCGTAGCAGCCATCTTGGGAGGGTGAGGTATATCTGAACTGTAGGTAGCTTAGCTGAACTAGCTTTGTGTAAGACATCAAAGCGTCCAGTGAGATTCCCGAAGCTGTTCTGTCTGTCAATGCTGATACGTGAAATGCCGGTGTTTCGAGGGCGGTGTTAAACAACTTTGAGTTAAGTTAAGATCTGCTAACCGCTCATTTTAATCCATTGTTTTATTTTTGTTTTGTTCTTTATTTCCACATATATATTTTGCATGTTTTAGTTTAGTAATGAGTAAGAATTCCAAAGTTGTTTGAATCAGAGAATTACTGTAACAGGGAATTGCTTTTGGTTCAATAAAACCACGACTGCGGAATAGACATTGTTTTGTGTTCAGTCCAATTCACAGTTACATGGTTATTCAGAAATCAGAGCTAACCTCCTTTGGAGTTAACATCTGATATTAATACAGAGACAATATCATTGGATGGTGATAAGGAATAAGGATTTAAACTCTAATTGCAGTTACATTGGGGTACTCACAGCCTGCTGGATAAACCTGGTCGGTTAACAGTCCGACCTGATCATTTATTCCAGCATAAATGAGTTCATAACAGCAAATTAACTAATACATTAGTGGTATAAATACTTATAAGCTTATAGCTAACATCACCACCATTTGAACTATATTTGTTATAGCGGAATTTTGAGTTGAATGATTTATTATTTAAATTATAATACCAAATTATAATTAATAATAATAATAAGCATATTCAACCAGCTTATGGCATAACAACACTATAGCTACTTGTAAATAATCATATTTTTATTGCATTATTTCCAATAAAAGCTGAACCTCCACCAAGTCCTTGCACTTCTTGTGACACCTCCACCAACTACTGGCTCTTCTTGTGGCAGCAGGAATGGCAATTGCGGTGGTGGCTGCAGGACTTTCACTCGTATGCACTTACCAAGAAGATGTCATGGCTATTGCTGCATTCCTGTTGCTGTGTGTGGGCAAATGATTTGTTAGCTACCCGTTACTCTATAACTACTTCTAAATAATCATGTTTTATTCATATTATTTCCAATAAAACCTTGTTTAATTACCGCCAGCTTTGTGGCAGCTGCAGTGGCATACATCCGCCATAAGGTGTCACTAATCCGGCATGCCACCTGCCGCCCTTCTGCGAAAATGCTTAGATTGAACTGCACCGTGGCCAGCATGTCAAAGGAACATGCCAGCAGCCATGACGGGGACCGGGATACATAGCTTCCCCTGGTCCTAATGCTAGTCCGCTCTACCTCACCATGCTCCACAGGGGTGACACTTTTCCAGATGATGACAGGAAGGCAAAGGACACTTCCCCTGAATCTCATCTACCAGCCCGAAGACGTCAGTGTGACAACCGTCTACACGGCACACCAGTGCGTCACTGACTTAAAAGACCGTCTCCGAACGACTTTTGCGTGGGCTCAACAGAACCTAGAAGCCAGCGTGCAAGGTGCCAAAGCCTACTACGATCGAAAAACATCCCATAGGGAATATGAAATAGGAGACAAGGTTTTCTATTTCCGTTTTACTCAGCCGACCGGTCGGTCTAGGAAGTTTCTTCCGAGCTGGGCTGGCCCTTTCGAAATTGTCGGAAAACTCTCACCGGTAGCTTACCGGATAAGAATCCCGAAGCCCCGGCAAAGTCCAGAGTACAAATGGGTTCATGCGAACCAAATTAAACCGTCCACCAAACTCTCCTCGCAGGGAAGGGAGCCTAACTCCGCCCCCGCCGAAGAGAACAATGCATAGCATTAAATAGGACAAGTGCACGTTTAATTAGGACATTTTAAACATGCACTAACAAAGCCAATGTCCATACATAACTTCACGTATATAATTTCACACTCAGCCATAGCACCATGCATTGCTTTGGAAACACTCACAGAAGTGGTAAAGAATGACATGATGTATACTCAGGTGGTTAGAAACTTAATGTAGGACCTCACTCGAGAGGTTAGTTCATCCATAAGTAGCCTTGCTGAAGGACGGATTCCTCCGTACCTGGTACCAATAGATTTGGTCGAAAAGGTTCTCAAATCTGCCTCTAGTGAAACACTGCAACCACCACAAACGCACCTGGCGTACAGCCTAGGTAGTGCAATTCCGATATTTGTAAATCCTGACAACTTGGAGATAGGATTTATGCTAAACCTTCCCATCATTGAAAGAGCTAATGTGTATAGGTTTAAATCAGTATTGAATGTCGGTTTTTGGCAAGGTGAGACCCACGTACACCTACAAACTCCCTCAATATTGGCCTATCATGATGCTGACCCCAAACTTTATTTAGTCACTAATTTGGATTTGTGTACCAAAACCAAAGACATCCACTGGGTATGCCCAAGCAACCCATTTATCATAGACGTTACCCATTACCTGTGTGGTCTAAGGAATGAATCTCCTGAACAAAATTGTCAGGCTAGAATGACCCTTAAAGATGCAGGTGTGGAAACCAAAATTGAGCAGGCAGGTAACCGCTGGCTCGTTAGCACCCCAGAGGCAGAAGCCCTGTTATCCTACGAGCAGCATGACACAGTTACTAGACTAAAACTGCCCAACCAAACCATTTTCTGTTCCCCACCTCAAGGTGCTGCAGTCCACATTGGAAACATGGTTCTGCATCACCTTGACGTTGACAAATATGACTCAGAGATTGAAATAATAGATGTCTTTAAGGGATACAATTTCAGCATTGATGTCGGCATTGAAAGACAGCTTTTACTTGCAGGCACCCAGCTGATTAAATTCAGTCTCACTCCATCAGAGTTGAGCTCGGTCCCTCTGCTTCGCTTCCCCAGAGCTACAGAGTCGACCGACACTCACATTATGACCATTATTGTGGTTCTCCTTGTATTTGGATGGGCCATCACTACCGCGATGGCGTATGCAGCATACAAGCAGATCAAACAGTTGCAAACCAGGATTGACGCCCTCACCTTTGTCGCTCCCAGGTTCGTAGCACCAGCTCCTTGAAGGCCATAAGCTGATTAGACTACGAACCGCTGTCTCTTTCCTTTCCCTTTTTCCCTCTCTCCTTTCTTTGGTTCAAAGTTCAAACCTGATGACCAATGAATGTATTGACAATGGTGATTGTGAAGTTTGCATTTCTTGCTTTTATTACTTTATTGTTGCCTTATTAGCCAATAGAAATGACTAGCTATAGCTTAGTCCTGCCCAGGCTAGGTCACTGACCCAGGCACAATGAATGCTTTGTTTTTCCTCCTCTTGGATGATGAACTGAACTGCATGAATCCCAATGGACTACTAGAAAGACTATTAGGTTGTTCCACTCATGCACAACGGATTTTCGTCACGCCAGAATGGACTTGGTTGTAGCTTTAAAGACTGTGACCAGCATCCCACTCTTCAAAGCTAAAGGGGGGTATGTTGTGCCAGTTCTTACGTGACAAAAGCTGCATCAATTCGGGACGTAACGGACTGCGTTACCCATGATGCAATGTGGTCAAAATGGCCACCAACTCATGTAGTTCATACGTGACAAAAGCTGCATCGATTCGGGACGTAACGGACTGCGTTACCCATGATGCAATGTGGTCAAAATGGCCACCAACTCCCATCACGCAACACGGCAAAATGGCCGCCGATCAAGATAAGGTTGCTATGGTGATGGCTATAAAAGCCGATCACACACGACGATCTCCCTTCTTCCCTGGCTTTTGGCCAACCCGAGAAGACACACACACACACACAGCTGATTCCGTTGGGGTGATTCCCACGCCACGTGTTCGATTGCTCGCTGGACCGAGATTTTTCGACGCAACGGTTATTCCCTGCTTTATAACAGGAGGTCGACTTAAATAAGTACTTTTAAATTCCCTCTGATCAAAAGACTGAGAGACGCCGCATCTCCCAGTGATCGAAGAGGACCCCGCTTTGTCTGGCCAACAAAGCGACTGACTGAACCCGGAGGAAGAAACGAAGGAGCTTTTTTCCCCCGTCTCGCTGCAGCCTGTGGACAACTGCGCTCGTCGAGGCGCGTCCAGAAAGCCACACTCGGAGCGCTCCAAATCCAGCCCCGAGGCAACTCAAAGTAACAGGGGTCTCCCCTTTTATTTCTGTTTCACCAACAGGGTGTTTAGAAGTGCCTGGGCAGCGTTTGTGGCAGCTGCAGTGGCATACATCCGCCATAAGTTGGAACTAATCCGGCATGCCACCTGCCGCCCTTCTGCGAAAATGCTTAGATTTTCGGGTTATTTAATACCTATTATATATTTACATTCAATTATTCATGTATTAAATTCACATAATTTAACAAACATTTTCAAGCAATATAATACAAAAGTTATAAGGTTACTGTATGTGTGGTTTAACTCGTGATTAGAGAAACAAATGTGGTGATATAAATACATCACTTGAAAACACACTGGCACACTGTGGCCGTTAGGTGCCACAAAGATGCCACGATAAGTCCATAGGATGGCAGGATGCCATCAACATGCCAAACCCGTTGTAAAAGCCTCTAATGTCCCACACCGGCTGCTGCTGTTTTCATGGAAGCAATGCGGATTTCCTTCCCCTTGTAAAGTTTGGTACTTGTTTGTAAAGCACACAAATAAAATACTTTATAAAACCAATACTTCCTAACTACTGATTATATTAAAACACTTTTGTGGAAATTTTTATTAATGAACAAACTGCAATACTGAAACAAAGTACTTTTAACCAGTGGTAGGGATTTGGAGGAGGCACACTGCCATTGATCCAACCAGCCAAGTTTGCTGCTGCTACCTCCGTTTGGCTGACGTCACTTCCTGTTTGCGGTAAGGCGTATTGTATCACTTCCTGTTTTCACTGCGTGAGCAACGGTTTGTTGCTCCAGATTCTCTCGCTTTTATCTTTAATCTCTTTGCTGTAACATCTGTTTCTAACACATAAGCACTTTTAAAACATTTTCTGTTGCTGCACATCACGCTTGGGAACTCCTCGTGTTTCACGGTTTGCTCTCTTGGCGTGGTAGAAGGGCGCTAGCCTAGCTTTAGCCTAGCCTAGCTTTAGCTCCACAATGGCTTCCTCTCCTACTATTACTTCAGCTTCTCCGTCTCTGACTAAGTCTCCCCTTATCTCCTGCTCTCTGTGTCAGATGTTTAGCTATTCCTCTGCCGCCTTTAGTGATAATGGTACTTGTAATAAATGTAGTGTTTTTGTAGCTTTGGAGGCGAGGGTGTCAGAATTAGAGTCCCGGCTCCGTGCTATGGAAAGACCAGCTGATAGCCGCCCCTCTGCTAGTGCGGAGCCACATAGACCTAGCGTTAGTTCACTTAGTGGTCCTCCAGAAGCACCCGAGCAGCCGGGTAAGCAGGCTGGCTGGGTGACAGTTCGTAGGAAGCATAGCTCTAGATTTCAGCCCCCAGTTCACCACCAACCCGTCTGCGTTTCAAACAAATTTTCCCCACTCAGCGACACACCCGCTGAGAAGCCGAACCTGATTATTGGGAGCTCAATAGTCAGAAACGTGGCACTAGAGACACCAGGGACCATAGTTATATGCCTGCCAGGGGCCAGAACGGGCGACATAGAATCTTACCTAAAACTGCTGGCTAAGGATAAGCGTAAATACAATAAGATTGTTATTCACGCTGGCGGTAATGACACCCGATCACGCCGATCGTAGGTCACTAAAGTTGGTGTTGCTTCGGTGTGTGAGTTTGCTAAAGCAATGTCGGACTCCGTAATTTTCTCTGGTCCCCTGCCTGATTTGACCAGTGATGACATGTTTAGCCGCATGTCATCATTCAACTGCTGGTTGTCTAGGTGGTGTCCTGAAAACGACGTGGGCTACATTGATAACTGGAGAACTTTCTGGGGAAAACCTGGTCTGATATGGAGAGACGGCATCCATCCTACTTTGGATGGTGCAGCTCTTCTTTCTAGAAATCTGGCCGGATTTATTAGTCCTCCTAAATGCTGACAACCCAGGGTCCACACCAGGAAGCAGAGCCGTAGTTTAACACACCTCTCTGCAGCTTCTGTACTGTTACCCATCCATTATCCTATTGAGACGGTGTCTTTCCCACAGCCAAAACTTAACAGATCAAAAACTTATCTAAAAGGAACAAATCATAAAAACCTAATAAAAATCAATACGGTTCACCTTGAACCTAAAAATAAAACAATAAATGTGGTCTATTAAATATAAGGTCTCTCCCTCCAAAGACTTTGTTAGTTAACGAATTGATTTCTGATAAACAGATTGATTTGTTTTGTCTCACAGATACCTGGCTACAAGAGGACTACGTTAGTATAAATGAGTCAACTCCCTCCAATTATTCAAATTTCCACATTCCCAGATCTGTGGGAAGAGGAGGAGGAGTGGCAACCATCTTTCAGTCTGATTTATTAATTAGTCCCAGGCCAATTAATAACTACAGTTCTTTTGAACATTTAACCCTCAGTTTCCCTCATCCAAACTGCAAAGCAATAAAACCTCTTCTGTTTGTTGTTTTGTATCGTCCACCAGGCCCTGACACTCAGTTTTTGGATGAGTTGTCAGATTTCTTATCTGATTTGGTGTTAAATACTGATAAGGCTATTATAGTGGGTGATTTTAACATCCATGTTGACACAGAATGTGATAACCTTAGTGTAGCCTTTAAAACTATCCTAGATTCAATTGGTTTTGCTCAAAATGTGCATAAACCGACGCACTCTTGGCTCCATACTTCAGACCTTGTGCTGACATATGGCATTGATTGTGAAGAATTAACAGTATTTCCTCACAACCCTGTCCTATCTGATCATTTTTTAATAACATTTGAGTTTAATCTAACTGAGTTCTCCACCCCCAAAAGAGGGTTCCATTATAGTAGATCTTTATCGGATAATGCTGTATCAAAACTTATCGAGTCTGTCCCCTTTTTAATATCCTCCGTATTGCAGAAATGCCCTGTAGATGGCAGCAATGTTGTTTCTTCCAATTCACAAATAGATGTCTTTGTAAACGGTATGACTTCGTCATTGCGTTCTGCATTAGACAATGTAGCTCCTTTGAAAAAGAAGGTGATTATTCACAGGAAGCTGGCTCCTTGGTTTAATTCAGAGCTGCGTTCCTTGAAGCACAATGTTAGGAAATTGGAGAGAAAATGGCGCTCTACACACCAAGAGGAATCCTACCTAATCTGGAAGAACAGTCTATTGTTGTATAACAAGACCCTTCGCAGAGTTAGAGCAGCATATTTTTCATCATTAATTGAGGAGAATAAGAATAATCCTAGATTTCTCTTCAGTACAGTTGCCAAACTTACCCAGAGCCACAGCTCTGTTGATCCATCCATTCCCTTTGCTCTTAGCAGTAATGATTTTATGGGATTCTTCGTAAATAAAATTGATTCCATTAAAAATAAAATAATTGGCATCCTCCCAAACATGATTACCTCGTCCTCAGTAAGTGAGGCAGCATTGGAGGAATCCTTAGAACCTGCGCAGTGTCTGAACTGTTTAAAAGCAGTAGAGCTTTCTGAGCTATCTAAAATTTTAGCTTCATCTAAAGCTTCTACCTGTATGTTAGACCCAATCCCAACCAAGTTGTTTAAGGAGGTATTCCCTCTGATCAGTGGTCCTATTTTAGACATGATTAATCTATCCTTGGTAAATGGATATGTACCACAGGCTTTTAAAGTAGCTGTTATTAAACCTTTACTTAAGAAACCATCTCTTGATCAAGATGAGTTAGTAAATTACAGACCTATATCTAATCTTCTTTTCTTATCTAAAATTCTTGAGAAAGTAGTTGCTAATCAACTATGTGAACATTTACAAAGTAATGACCTACTTGAGGAGTTTCAGTCAGGCTTCAGAGCTCATCATAGCACTGAAACAGCTCTGGTGAAGGTCACCAATGATATTCTCATGGCCTCAGATAATGGACTTGTGTCTATACTTGTCCTGTTAGATCTCAGTGCTGCATTTGATACAGTTGATCACAATATTCTCTTACAAAGACTTGAGCATACTGTAGGGATTAAGGGAAAAGCATTAGGCTGGTTTAAATCTTATCTGTCGGACAGATTCCAGTTTGTTCATGTTAATAATAAATCTTCCTCAAACTCTAGGGTCACTTGTGGAGTACCACAGGGTTCAGTCCTTGGACCAATTCTATTTACTATATATATGCTTCCGATTGGCAAAATTATCAGACAGCATGGGATTAATTTCCACTGTTATGCTGATGACACTCAGCTATATTTATCCATAAATCCTGATGAATCAAATCAGTTATTTCGACTGCAGTCATGTCTTGATGACATCAAAAGCTGGATGACTTTAAATTTCCTGCATTTAAATTCTCACAAGACAGAAGTTATAATCTTTGGGCCAGAGTCTTCAAAAAATAAAGTTCTTAATCAATCACTTAATCTGGATGGCATTAACTTGGCCTCTGGTAATAAAGTTAAAAATCTTGGTGTTGTTTTCGACCAAGACATGTCATTTAAATCCCATATTAAACAGGTTTCCAGAGTTTCCTTTTTTCACCTCCGGAATATCGCCAAAATTAGAAACATTCTGTCCAAGAGTGATGCTGAAAAACTAGTCCATGCATTTGTTACTTCAAGGCTGGACTATTGTAATTCTTTACTATCAGGAAGTCCACAAAATGCAGTTCGAAGTCTTCAGCTGATTCAAAATGCTGCGGCAAGAGTTCTGATGAAAATCAACAAGAGGGATCATATTTCTCCAATTTTAGCTTCCCTTCATTGGCTTCCTGTTAAATCAAGAATAGAATTTAAAATTCTCCTTCTAACATATAAAGCCCTTAATAATCAAGCTCCATCATATATCAGAGCTCTGATTACCCCGTATGTTCCTAACAGAGCACTTCGCTCTCAGACTGCAGGTCTGCTGGTGGTTCTTAGAGTCTCTAAAAGTAGAATGGGAGGCAGATCCTTTAGCTATCAGGCTCCTCTCCTGTGGAACCAACTCCCAGTTTTGGTCCGTGAGGCAGACACCCTATCTATTTTTAAGACTAATGTTAAAACTTTCCTTTTTGACAAAGCTTATAGTTAGAGTGGCTCATACCCTGAGCTATCTCTATAGTTGTGCTGTGATGGGCCTAGGCTGCTGGAGGACATCAGGGTCTAATTTTCTCACTCTACTGATTTCTACTGTTCTTCAGTCTACTGTTCTCCAGTTTTGCATTGTATTACATTGAAATGACTGTCGTCATTTCAGCTTTTAACTTTTTGCTCTCTCTCTTTTTCTTCATAGTAGGTACACCTGGTCTGGCGTTCTGTTAACTGTGACATCATCCAGAGAAGACGGCTCACCCGCTACTACCATCTAATGTAGAACAGATTACTAGATCAATGTGTGCTTCTGTGCTTTTTTGTCTCTCTTGTTGTGTCTCTGCTCTGTCTTCCGTAACCCCAGTCGGTCGAGGCAGATGACCGTTCATACTGAGCCCGGTTCTGCCGGAGGTTTTCCTTCCCGTTAATGGGGAGTTTTTCTTCCCACTGTCGCTTCATGCTTGCTCAGTATGAGGGATGCAGCAAAGCCATGTACAATGCAGACGACTCTCCCTGTGGCTCTACGGTTTCCCGGGAGTGAATGCTGCTCGTCGGGACTTTGATGCAATCAACTGGTTTCCTTATATAGGACATTTTTGACCAATCTGTATAATCTGACCCAATCTGTATAATATGATTGAACTTGATTTTGTAAAGTGCCTTGAGATGACATGTTTCATGATTTGGCGCTATATAAATAAAATTGAATTTAATTGAAGTTAAATGGTGTTCATAGGTGAAATGGCGACACAGTACAGCTTTGATAATGGTAATTTTGAGGCTTTTTTGAGGCTTTCTTTCTACCTGACTCAATTGATTATTATGGGTTTTTTTAGGGGTTGGTTTTTCGCTAATTTTGTTGCCATGGTAACTCGAAATCCCAATAAAAGTAGTAGCACACATCTCGAGATCAAGCCACAGGTTTTGATGCCTATATTGTGGGGGTGCACGCTACGGTTCGGGCCCCATTAATCGTGAAGGAAGAAAAATAAAGTATCATATAGAGTCCGTTTAGAGGTGAATAGTAATAGGTGCCTCCATGCATTTGCATTGGAGGCAGTGCTGTGCGAAGCACAGCGCTGCCTCCTCATTGCAAATGCTATGGCAGGCGCCTAACTAGAAAATTTCTGAAGAAATTTAGCAAGGCGCCTGCCACTTGGTGCGTACCGTACCGTCAGAAATAGCAACAGGAAGCAACACTGCGAATTTCAGATTCCTACGGTCTTCACAGCCCTCGCAGCGGCCGTTGAAAGGTGCAATGTTAAGTCAATGGACCCCCTAGGAGCCTCTTGCTAGCAGCGTTGTCATGGAGACTCACTGAAAGCTGCAGCCCTCTCTGTCTGTAAAGGCAGAAGAACTCTGGCTAAGCAGCAGTTGGTAGGACCTTCCTAAAGCTACTTCTGGTTAGCAACATGCTAACGGTTAGCCGCTAGCATGGTTGTGTTCAGTATCACCGGGTGATGTTACTCTATTAGTTTGGTTGAAATCCCGTACTGAGAAGTGCCTAAAAAGGGAGAAAATCCTAAAATTCACCAAATCTGTCAAACAGGAGTTTGTAAAGCTTCTTATAGCTACTTCCGGTTAGCAACATGCTAACCGTTAGCCGCTAGCATGGTTGTGTTCAGTATCACCAGGTGATTGTACTCTGTCAGTTTGGTCCAAATCCTGTACTGGGAAGTGCCTCAAATAGGGAGAAAATACGTTGTTTATAACGTTGCCATGGTAACTCAAAATAGCGGGTGGTACAAAAAAATACTTCATGTGATCAGCACACATGTTTTGATATACACAATGTGGGGTTTATAATACAAAACTCCAAGTCTACCACACCGGAATTCGATCCCACGACCTCTTGCATGCAAATGCCTGCACTTTCAATCTGAGCTACACTGCAGCGCCATATATGGGCATGCATTATCGGGACCATAAGGGGTTTGGTCCCCCATTTAAAAGCATTGGATGTTTGACACCTCATAGCTTTGAGATGCTTTATGCGACATAGCCCAAATTTATTGTGGAGCTTTCTCTCTAAAGTAAGAACAGACTCTGTGAAGCAGAGACATCAAAAGTTATTTCTGACGGTACAGAAGTTTGGGCCAGAGCGTCCCCCTCTGGCCCTCAGAGTTCCGTCGTCATGGAAACTCACTGACACACCTGCAGCGGCCAGTCTAGCGAAGTGCAGACACTTTGGTCACAATAAGTCCCATTGGATTATAATGGAGAACTTTGCCTCGAACAACGCTTCATATCTCCTGATCCATAAATGGTAGAGACGTAATTTTTTCTGCGTTTATTTCCTAACGGATAGGGGAAGAAGAAAAGCTATCGTTTTTAGCTAGAAAAAGTTTAATAAAGGCGTAAAAAATTATGATCTAAATGGGATTTTTATAGATTTTTAGAAATCCTCTAAAAAGGGTCCCGAACAAATCGCTGTAACTCAAAAAGTATAAGAGATATCAAAATAATTCTTTCACCATGAGTATCAGCAGGCTTTTGAGGACCATGAACCTCCCTTTTATGTTTGTACAAAAATCGGTGTAGACACAGCGACGATGTAAAAAAGTGGTCGATGTGGGAAAATGCAGCTCCTAAGCGTTTTTAGGATTTTGCACATTCGCTACTCCCGAACAAATTGTTCCTGCGGAAAAACCCCGTAACAGTTATCCACAAAATTCATTTTTTGTGAGTGCCAGAAGGGTTGGGACATTCATGTGTGAAAGTCTCATGTCTGTACACAAAACGGTTTAGGAGTAGCGACGATGCGAAAACATGTGATGTTTTGGATTTTTAGACGTAATTTTTCAAAACCGCTCCATAGGAAATGAATGGGGGAGGTTTCGGGTTTGTGTCGGTCTGAGGTGATGTGCAAAAAATCTATAAATGCCACACCAATGAGGGTTACATTTCCCGAATCCTGAAAAAAATACCTACGTTTTGATGTATAATTTGTCTGCGTAGAGTGAAAATTAAGCGAGTAGGCTCAAGTTGTTCGGAGTTTTGAAATTTTTAAAAAAAAGCTAGAGTGGGCCACTCTAGCGGTTGGAGAATTCCGTCATTGACTTTCATTGTAAACGATGATTTCGCTGATTTTTGGACATGAGCTTTGAGGAGTAACTGTGAGGAGACGATAAAAGATATCCACCTCCCGTTTTCACTTCTGAGCAGCTCACGGATATATCTACAAACTGGAAGTTAAACGGTGTTTGTAGGTGAAAGCATGACGACACAGTACAGCGTTGAAAATGGTCATTTGGAGGCTTTTTTGAGGCTTTCTTTCTACCTGACTCCATTGATTATTATGGGTTTTTTGGGGGTTGGTTTTTCGCTAATTTTGTTGCCATGGTAACTCGAAACCCCAATAAAAGTAGTAGCACACTATTCCCGAATGAGCCGGACGTTTTGATACCTATGTTGTGGGGGTGCACACTACTGTTCGGGCTGCATTAAGCGTCAAACAATTAAGAATATTAATAAGATAGAGACGCGTTTAGAGGTGCATAGTAACAGGTGCCTCCATGCATCTGCATGGGAGGCAGTGCTGTGCTTCGCACAGCACTGCCTCCTCATTGCAAACGCTATGGCAGGCGCCTAAATAGAAAAATTTCTGAAGAAATTTAGCAAGGCGCCTGCCACTTGGTGCGTACCGTACCGTCAGAAATAGCAACAGGAAGCAACACTGCAAATTTCAGCTTCCTACGGTCTTCACAGCCCCCGCAGCGGCCATCGAAAGGTGCCATGTTAAGTCAATGGACCTCCTAGGAGCCTCTTGCTAGCAGCGTTGTCATGGAGACTCACTGACAGCTGCAGCCTTCTCTCTGTCTATAAAGGCAGAAGAACCCTGGCTAAGCAGAAGTTTGTACAAGCTTCCTAGAGCTACTTCCGGTTAGCAACATGCTAACCGTTAGCCGCTAGCATGATTGTGTTCAGTATCACTGGGTGAGTGTACTCTGTTAGTTTGGTCCAAATCCTGTACTGGGATGAACCTCAAATAGGGAGAAAATACGTTGTTTATAACGTTGCCACGGTAACTGAAAATGGCGGGTGGTACAAAGAAATACTTCATGGGATCAGCACACATGTTTTAATATACACACTGTGGGGATTATAATACAATTCTCTTAGTCTCCCACTCCAGTTTTCGATCCCACGACCTCTTTCATGCAAAGCCTGCACTTTCCATCTGAGCTATACTGTAGCCATATATGGGCATGCATTTCCTGGTTCATAAAGGGTTCTGTCACCCATTGAAAAGCACTGGATGTTTGACACCTCATAGCTTGGAGATGCTTTATGCGACGTAGCCCAAATTTCTTGTGGAGCTTTCTCTCTAAACTAAGAACAGACTCTGTGAAGCAGGAGTTGGTGAGACCTTCCTAGAGCTACTTCCGGTTAGCAACATGCTAACTGTTAGCCGCTAACAAGGTTGTTTTCAGTATCACCAGGTGATTGTACTCTGTCAGTTTGGTCCAAATCCTGTACTGGGAAGTGCCTCAAATAGGGGTGCCAATAGTTAATGTCACCAAACGTGACCAAAGTTCATGGGTCACATTGGCCTCCTTTAGCAACTCAGCCTCACCACATCTGGGCCCAGAACTCAACATTTGACCAAAATGGTCAGTAGCACCATTTCCCACAGGTGGGTGGTGCTGTATTGGCCAATTGGGTCGTGCCTGGTCCTGTTGGAAGCAAAGGCCCAATAGGAAAGCATGTAAAATCCAAAATGGAACAGAAAAGGGACACATGGCTCAAAGTCACATGAAAATGTTAAAATGTTAAGAGGAAGTTACTGTGCGAATTTCAGATTCCTACAGTAATCACAGCCGCTGCAGCGGGCGTCGAAAGTTGCCATTGTATCCCAATGGAGCTATATCTACAAACTGGAAGTTAAGCGGTGTTCGTAGGTGAAAGCATGACGATACAGTACAGCTTTGAAAATGGTCATTTTGAGGCTTTTTTGAGGCTTTCTTTCTACCCGTATCCATTGATTAATATGGGTTTTTTGGGGAGTGGTTTTTTGCTTATTGCGTTGCCATGGTAACTCGAAACCCCAATAAAAGTAGTAGCACACTATTCCCGACCGAGCCGCACATTTTGGTACCTATATCGTGGGGGTGCACGCTACGGTTCGGGCCGCATTAATCGTGGAATAATAAAGACTAATATTAATATAGAGTCTGTTTAGAGGTGAATAGTAATAGGTGCATCCATGCATTTGCATTGCACATGCAAGGCAGGCGCCTAATAAAGAAACGCCTTTAGAGGTGAATAGTAATAGGCCCTGCCCATGCATTTGCATTGCACATGCAAGGCAGGCGCCTAATAAAGAGACGCGTTTAGAGGTGAATAGTAATAGGCCCTGCCCATACATTTGCTTCGCACAGCACTGCCTCCTCATTGCACATGCAAGGCAGGCGCCTAATAAATAATCCGTTTAGAGGTGAATAGTAATAGGCCCTGCCCATGCATTTGCATTGGGAGGCAGTGCTGTGCTGTGCTCATTGCAAACGCTATGGCAGGCGCCTAATAAAGAAGCCGTTTAGAGGTAAATAGTAATAGGCCCTGCCTGCCCTGCCATGCAAGGCAGGCGCCTAATAATTTAAAAACAGATGAAAAACCATAGGGTTCTCTGCTCACAGAGCAGACGAACAGCATAGCCGTTCGCCTGCGCTGCGGGCTTGGAACCCTAATAAATAATTTAAAAACACACGAAAAACAATAGTGTTCTCTGCTCACAGAGCAGACGAACGGCATAGCCGTTCGCCTGCACTGCGGGCTTGGAACCCTAATAACTAGAACTGCAAGCAGTTATTAACGGGTTCCAAGCCCACCCACACCCCACCCCCTTGAGCATGTTCCTGTACTTCAGTTCAGCGTTCAACACCATCAAAACTGGAACATCTGGGCTTCAGCACACCTCTTCGCAACTGCCTGCTAGACTTCATCCCCAACAGACCTCAGTTGGTCCGGGTCGGACGACACAGCCCTTTTCTCAGGGCTGTGTCCTGAGCCCCCTGCTGTTCACCCTGATGACATACGACTGTGTCCCCAGGTTCACCACCAATCACATTTTGAAGTTTGCAGACGACACGACGGTGGTGGGCCCGATTAAAGACGACAACGACCAGGACCAGGACTGATCCTGAACGTGGAGAAAACGAAGGAGATCATCGTGGACTTCAGGAAGAAATGGCCTCGCCATGCTCCACTTCTCATTAACAGCTCAGCTGTGGAGGTGTGCAACCTCAATTTTACGAGGAAGCTGCTAATGCAATATATATATATATATATATATATATATATATATATATATATATATATATATATATATGTATATAGATAGATAGATATAGATATAGATAGATATATATATTAGGGCTGTCAATTGATTAAAAAATTAATCTAATTAATTACATACTCTGTAATTAATTAATCTAAATTAATCACATATAATTTTTGCCGTGAAAGTATTTTAAATATTTAAATTCAAATGATTCAATGAGTAATCAGCATTAGATACATTAAAGTTCAAAAACTCTTATTCACATTTCATGCCTTCAGACGTTTTAACATGTGGTTGTGGCATATGTGGCACACAGTAACGTAGGGGACACAATGAAAATGAATGAACACTCCCCTCAATATCAACACTTTACAACAGTAAAGTGACGTCCGCGCTACTTCCGGGTTACGCCGGTAGGCAAAGGCAGGACTGTTCTCGCCAAACACCGTAACAAAACGGGCGAATTAGAGCGTGCTTTTAGTTTATTTTCTAAATGTAAACAATGCCTACGACTTGTTGTGCTCCCGGTTGCACACAGAGGCATTCCAAATCGTCGGATGTACGTTTCTGTTGTTTACCGAAGGACGAAGAAGGAAATGAATAATTTCAATGAAAAAGGACGCAGGCAGACAAATCCCAATCTAGCCATCATACCCAGACAGAATTTGCAGTGTACACTTCATCTCCGGTAAATACAACTTAACTGTGCACTGGTCATTGTTCTACTTAAATAATTAAAGCCGCAAGCGGCGTCGATCGGCCCTGCAGCGAAGCGCATTCGCGCACCACCGGCCGCCAGCCACCGCAGAAGCTGTCACGCATTTTCCCCGCCCGTCCACCGGGCGATACACACGAACGCGTTGGGCAGCACTCGCCCACGACTCACAAAAAATCTAGTGCAGATCGGTCGATGCAGCGAGGAGATACAGCCGTTGAATAATGATAATGCATTTGGCCACCGGGCCGGACTAAATAGTTTGGCCAGCATTCACAGACTCGCTATCTGGACGGTGATACGTTACCTAAAGAAGAGAAATATGTTGAGAACTCGTCATTTGCTCTGTTTGCGTCTGCCGCTGTGCTCGCCTTCTGCCTTCCAGTCCGGCGCGCAGGCGTGAAAAACCCGGATGAAAACAATTAATTTGCGTTATTTTTTTTAATCCGTTATTTTTTTTTAAATTAATTAATTGAAATTAACGCGTTATTTTGACAGCCCTAATATATATATATATATATATATATATATATATATATATATATATATATATATATATAAATAAAGGTTGGGGACCACTGATATAAATGAATGAATGAATGATGATGAAATTTAATATGTTTTGTGACAGTTTGTTTTCAGAAGATTTAATAAAAGAGGGAAGTATTTTAAGTATCGTTTATTTATTTTGTATTGATACATAACCTCACTGTATTCGTTTCTAATTTTCGCTATAACATGATAGCGTGACATTTGTTTCAATAATGTTCTAGCTTAGGTGATTCTGCGTGGTGGGAGGGGGGCCCCCAAATTAAATTCTGCTTAGGGCCCCCAAGAGGCTCGGGCCGGCACTGGGTCGTTGAGTAAGTTCTCTGTGAATCTCAGCAACAGCTGGCAGGCCAGCCCGAGTGTCCTCGTCAATCATATCAGGAACAGACATTGGGGAATGATCCACTTGGATCCCCACTTCGAAGAACTCTAGAGTGAGAACTGGAGGCAGATCCACCTGGACCCCATTCTTGCAGGACTCTTGAGCAGAGACAGGAGCACAGGCATGCATCGCACCCACACAGGCTGGAGAAGAGATGTGGGCCAGCCCTTCGCAGCCTGGAGCAGAGGCATGCGCCGGACCCTCAGCGACAGGAACAGGGGACAACTGATGTGTCCAAGTCAACGTGGACGAGTACAGAAATGTTCTCTCTGGCTCTAGAAGCAGACTTTGATAGAGCAGGGGAAAATGGATGGTGGTAAAATTTCTCCAAAGCAGCTTTATATTCCTCCTCCAACTCCTTTATCTTTTCCTCCAATACAGGTGAATATTTGTAAATTAAAGCCTTATCAGTCTCTTTATGATGGGTGCAAAGGATCCTAGTTTGATGGCGCTATGGGAGACTTGGTTGTGGTAGGCAGATCTTTTTCCTCTCCATTTTCCCAAAATTGTATATAATAGAAGGATGAGTGGCTGTCAGATGAACTCCCAACTATCAATCAATCAAATTTTATTGTCAATTACAATTTGCATTGCAATCGAAAAATCAGTTCCAGTACAACCGTCCATCACATACACTTAAACAAACAAACATTTGGGAGAATGATTGACTGAGGCCTTGCATTGCCAAGGAACGCAGCCGTCAAGGCTGCATTCCTCCAAACAGCCCCGAACCCCGCCTACACGGAGTTCACGAGGCGCTGCCCTTGAATCTGTCGACGGAAGAATAACAACATGGGGGAAAGTGGGGTAAGAGACAGATGTTTGCCAATTTGTGCTCTCACCAATAAAGAGACAAACAACCGACACAAAAAACCCTCATAGCACGAAAAGCACAAATAACACAAGACAACATGTATGCAGAAGGTAAACATTTGAGACCTGTCGCGTGTGCGTAATTCATCAGTTTTATGAGTATCAGTTATGCGTGTGTGTTTGGGCGAAAGTGTTGTATTTCCGTGAACATTCTCCAGAGGTCATTGTCCTTGATGTTATCAGCCGGCCAACAGTTCAGAAAAAGCATCCACAGGTGTACGCAGGGGAGGGGGGTAGCCGGGGGCTTTTCTGAGCACTCTCTGCCATAACAATCAAGGAGTTGAGATAGGGAGGGAATCCAAATATGTTATTTGTTATGAGAGAAGCTGCACTGCCTTTCCTGTCAGCTTTTAAGTCTTTTGCTGGCTCCAAATGGTAAATCCAATTTTCCAAATTATTGGGCTTTTTCGCGCTTCACTTCCAGATTTTATCCCATCTCCACTTGAGTTCAACCACCAAAGCCAGTCTGCGTTCCAGCACAGCCAGCATTTCGGCTCTGCTCCATTCCCCTTCCAGGTCTGTCCGTTCACAGCCATAGTAAGCGCGTCATTTGCAGCCGGCAGCCTGATCAAGGCCAAATGGCTACCGACATCCGCTATATTTGCCAATACTTGAAAAACCCACTAAAACCAATAAGTAGAGATCCCAGTATCCTTAATCCAAATGTGAAAGTTTCAAACGTCCAGGAATGACAAGGTCGAGAGACACATCGTTTTCCTCCAGGAATTTAGGGTTTATTTCACAAAATAAGTCAAATCAGGACCGGACGGGTCCCCCTTCCGTTGCCTACCCGTTGAAAAAAAAAAAAGATCAATAGTATTGAGAGACCAGCTTACCAGATCCATGTTTTTCAGAGTTCGGTTGATATGAAGAAAGTGCTCAGAAAGACAAGACATATCAAAGCAGGAGAGGGGGGGGGGGGGGTAAAAGCTGCAGAGAGAGAAAAGACACGACCGACCTCGGAGAGAGACAGAGGCATAGACACTACTACATTTTTTTCCCAGCAAAAGCAAAAATGGAAAGAACGGTGCAGTTTTGCACAGGGAAACCTTTTATCATCACATAGAAGTTTTTTTATTGAGTAGTATTTACATTTATGTACAACCAGTAAATAATGTGTATTTCTACTGAAGTGTTTGACATTGACAATAACTGCAAAATGTGCTCAGCTTCCAAACCAACAGTATCAGGGTCATCGGTCATAGACACTGAGTTTTCCAGAACCCATTTATTATTGTTAAATGTGTTAAGAAATAAAAGGTTTAATTATCTGCTTGCATGTGTGTCAACTGGTTTAATTTCCTTAGTATTAATAAAATTGCAATATACCCATAAAACAGCAAAATATGTTGGCGCTGCCATCATTAAAGGGCTGGAAATGCCTGGTCGTGACGAAGGAAAAACAACATAGCTCTCTGTTTCGTTTGGCCTGAGTGCAGTGCTCACCAGAGCAGCCTGTGGCCCTTTATTAGCAGATTGCGCCCACCTGTGTAAATCTCCGCCCACAACAGGAAGTCAATAAGAACATCAAAATAATATTCAACATCCCCACTTGTTCTTATGATGACATAATACATTTACATTTCAGTGCTTCACATTTACATACCAAAAACAAAACATGCAAATTTGTCCATTCTTATTTTGTCATGATTTGTCTTCATGAACCAGACAGAGCACACACACACAGAGCTGGTCTTGAGAGTTTATTGCAAGGAGTAGTGGAAGGTGAAAACCAGAGTCAGTTACCAGGCTGGTAGTGATGTTACGTGATGTGCCGAGGCTTCGAGGCATGTGTCGAGTAATGGAGGGGGCGTTTCCGTAATGCGCATATTGAAGCGTCCTTAAATTAGGGGAGGAGCCGAAAACGATGACGTCCAAAGCCTCGCTGCCCGGCTGTACCACGTGACTGCTTCGGGAAGTGTCTCAGATTTTGGCGCGGGGTTTGACAGCTTTAGAAACTCCACAGCAGTGTTTCCTGCAGCACTATGTTGGCGAGGCCAAAAACTGTGGAGAAATTGTTGCTTCTTAATAAAAATGCATGAAATCATTCAAATTACACAAGCATTAGCCTATTCACTACACCCTCCCTAGTTCCGCAAGCACTTCCACTGTCCTCTGCCTGATTAAGCCCATGCCCATTTTTCTAGAGTCACAGCAAAACATTATTACACAACATGCAATATCACAGGAAACTACTATTTTGGGAATAATTACACACAGAGAATACATTCAAACAATATTTTATTATACACATATGTGTATACATAATTTATGTAGACAAATGATTTTGTCCTACACCTTTTGTGAAGTCATTCCCAAGACCCATAATAGACAAAAAATCAATGCATTACACTTGTTAAGATACAGCTGGCTGTGATTATACACCTGGCCAGTAGGTGGTTTCGTGCGCACATGAAGCTCCAAGAAATGAACCCTTTCTCAAACCAGTTGGCTAAAGTGGTTCAATGCCTCATGAGGCTTCATCTCACCAGCACTACAGGCTGGAGTTGATGATTTGCAGGAGCAGGGTGACTGGAGGAAACCAGAGAACTGAAGCACTTGGGTAACAGGAGTTCCAACAGCAAGGCAGAGTTCTGGACTAGACAGGTGTGGTGTGAGTGGAGGTTGCAGGTGGAGACTGCAGACAACCCGGCAGCAAAGAGCAAACTGAGGTAGGCTTATAAAGGAGAGTAGACAGGTGAGTAGAGTCCGTGGTTGATTGCAGCCTGACAGGTGTGTCTGATCATGGTGTAATCAGGGCTGCAGTGGAGGCAGAAGGAGCCAGGAAATGCTCAGGGTGCGGCATGCAGAACTGCACCCTGACATTACACCCCCCCCCCCCCAAGGCCGGACTCCGGACGGCCCAAAACCTCCTACCCTGGGTGGGTGGTGGGGGTTTCAGGATGGCGGGCAAGAATCAAAACAAAACAGAACACACAGGGGAACTAAAGAGCCTAGAAAACACAGGGGAAGAACAGGCATATGGAAACGCCAGGGGACTACAGGCGTACAGAAACGCCGGGGGACTACAGGCATACGGAAACGCTGGGGAAACAGGAGAACTAGGATAACTCAGGAGTACAAGAACAATATAGAAACGAGGGGAAGCCAGAACTACACAGAAACTAAGGAGAGCTAGAACCAGACAAAACTAAGGAACACTATAAGCAGACAAAATTAAGGAACACTATAACCAGACAAAAACCGAGGAGCCTGAAACAGCTCAAAACTAGGGAGCGTAAGCCTTATGAGTGCTGGGACGTATAGAAATGCTGGAGAAACCGAGGAACTTGGACAACACAGAAACTAGGGAGTGCCAAGACAACACAGAAACTAAGGAACACTAGGACAACACAGAAACTAGGGGACGCTAGGATACTTGGGAATGCTGGAGAACTTGACAGCGTATGGGAACGCTGGAGAACTCGAGTGTGTGAGAATGCAGGACACTAGGGAACGCTGGAGAACTCGACAGCGTATGGGAACTAAGGACACTTGGAAACACAGGACACTAGGGAACACTGGAGAACTCGACAGCGTGTGAGAACTTAGGACAGTAGGGAATGCTGGACACTAGGGAACACTGGAGAACTCGACAGTGTATGGGAACTAAGGACACTTGGAAACACAGGACACTAGGGAACACTGGAGAACTCGACAGCGTGTGGAAACGCTGGAGAACTCGACAGCGTATGAAAACGCTGGAGAACTCGACAGCGTATGAAAACGCTGGGGACTTGAGCGTGCGCTGGGCAGCGTCAGGCCGGGTGCACCAGAGGGCACAGACGGCGACTTGGGAGCGCCGGAGGGCTCTGGTGGCGGTTTGTGTGAGCTGGGCAGTGACAGCCCGGGTGCGCCAGAGGTCACAGCCGGCGACTTGGGAGCTAAATGTATAACATTTTTATACATAAAATGACACATAAAGGCTCACTAATAATGTTAATTTATTGAACAGAAAAGATTCACATCAATCCTTTAGTGAGCTAGCAAGGACATCCATCACTAGATTGTTGCACACTATCCAGTAGAACATAAACGTAACCTGTGCAATTCCAGTATTTTACTGGACGATCTGAGCTTGGTGCCGTACGATCTGTGCCCCACGGCGCTCTAATGAGAACGTGTTGGACATGCGCACTGTGATTTCAGATGTTATTTAAGCAAACGTTGGTGGCCTGGCCCCAATATCAAGACACCTCAAGAGGATTTAGCCTCCTGAGCTTGTCAGTTTTATGGGAGACTTATA
This sequence comes from Fundulus heteroclitus, assembly GCF_011125445.2. Taxonomy (NCBI): domain Eukaryota; kingdom Metazoa; phylum Chordata; class Actinopteri; order Cyprinodontiformes; family Fundulidae; genus Fundulus; species Fundulus heteroclitus. The sequence goes on from NW_023396575.1 coordinate 200,121, forward strand.
TAGAGGTATATATAAACAAAAATGTTTATAACAGAATTTTATTGCTAATGGAAATGGTATTTTTACAATGCTACTCTATAAATAACAACCCTGTCCCACTGATCATTGCAAACATAGAGCTCCACAGCAACATCTGGTGAGGTCTGGCCCCAAATGCAGAGATGCCACTGCTTATTGCAGAGTCAAAGCTGCAGAGAGTCAAACCTTCTTCACACGTTTTGACTTTCCAAGCAGCAGGGAGCCTGAACAACTTCCCCAGCCTGAGGAGCACCATCAGCCTCTCGTCCTGCAACTGTACCAAGAGACCTCTTACCTGAAAAAGGGAAGACAACCAGCTTTTATCTTGGATTCACTGCAACTGTATACCCAGTCACCACAACCAGAAATAGTCTCAGTCTCCGCGTTGACCAGACAAATCTCCTCTATGGCGCAGGAGGCTCTGGTGCGTAATTACGCAAGCCGAAGGCTGAGTTTGAAGTTGTCGTCTGAGCGCGTTTTGTTTGTGGGCGGAGCAGATTGAATGATGACTTTCAGCTTCGCTTTTAGCCCACTAATAGTCTTAAATGCGGAATCCTATAAGAAATCTAGCACTTTTTATGCATTGTGTAACGGTTTGGGTTGTGTGGAAGGGTGGAGAGGAGGCACAGGCTCGTTGAGACGTTCAGAAACTCACGACCACATTGGTACTGGAAATTCCACAATGCTGTCTTTTAATGAATTCTCTTCACCAACCTTACAAAGCCCGGTTGAACGGCTGCTATTTTATCAAACATAACATGAGCAGAGTTCCAACAACCTAAAACGTCACTAAATAAAATAGGATGCTGATAGAGTTAAGTTTAATAACTCTTTGATTCTGGAAAAAAAGCCAACACAAACAAGTTTTTCGACTCTTCTCAAAGAGACAGAGGGCAGAAGAGCCAGAAACGTGAGGCCGTTTTCATCACAGTCTCGGCTCCATCTGTGCTGGTTACCTCTGTCCATTTGCCTTTATTATCAGACATCAAAGAAGCGGCAGGCGGAATCAAGTGTTCACAACATGGGGGTAAGAAACAAAACAAAAGGCAAGGGGGGTTTTACAACATGGGGTTGGCACACACAGAGGTGTAAGATTAACATATATAGCAAGAGACTCTTGGTCTAGGAGAACCATCTGTTTCTCCTGTGTGAAGTTAAAACAGTAGAACAGTCCTTAATAAAAAGATAAAAAGAAAATGATTACATTCACATTTCTTCTAACATTCCCTCCTTTTAATCATTTTTATTTACAATTGGAGCTTAACGTAACCTACTTCAAGTACTCATTTCTTGCGTTCTGCATTTTTAATGAGACTGTCATTTTGTTAAGCATTTAACATGGGAAAAGTTAAACTACGGGGTGTACTTCTTCAAGAGGGATTTGTGAAAGCATTTGATATTGAAACATTACATTTCCCATAGTCTTAGCAATCATAGACTTTAGGCATGGGATTACACAAGCAGTAAAAACACAAACAATAATAAGAACAATAAAAATTGGTGTCATTATTTTCAGTAAAAGGTGTCACCACGATCCTGAAAAGAACCAGGGGAGGAAGTCCACACTTAGAGGAACAGCATCCTGGGACATTGCTTGTTGCAGATTCTTTAAAGCAGACATAGCTTCAGTAATATGAGTTTCATTTGCATCAGAAATATACGTACAGCAGGAAATTCCAATCATTACACATACGCCACCTTGGCTAGCAGTTAACATGTCCAAAACCATTCTGTTTTGCAGTACCATCAAACGCATTTCCAGATGCAAACACAGGTATGAAGACAGTCCTCAGGAAACACGTTCCGTCTCCTGCCGGCATGCTCTTAGCATACAGTGTGGGTTGTCTGGTGGATTTGGGCATCACTGAGCATATGTAGCAGTTACTCATGTTCTTCTCCTCAGCCAAGACCGTCACATTTATCTGCCACAAGTTCTCTGGGTGATGGTCTGGGGGATTTCCCAGCCAAATCTTCATGGCAGTGGAGTGGATGAACCTCTTTCCTCTCTCACTCAGCGGATCTGGACTCAAACACAGTCCAGCAAACATTTTTGCTAGGTTAGCAGAGATGTTAATTTTACCCAGGACTCTAAAGAACAGGGATCAGTTGATTTCTTCACCGATGTTGAGACGAGTGGCCCTAAAAAACCAAACCCCTTTGAAGTCGGACTTCCCCAATGTTCCAACCTTTTAGGTATTTAACACTCTCTGTAACTTACAGTGGCTGAGGTGAATTCAGGAAGGTCTTTCAGCAATCTTCACAGCTGTTGGCGTGGTCAGGAGCACTTGGAATGGTCCTTCCCACCTTGGGCTTGTCCAGTTTTTCCTTCTGATGACTTTGACGAACACCCAGTCTCCTGGTCTCACTGTTTGTGGATCCTGTGGAGAAAAAGATTCTCCTGGCAGTAAATTTGCATTGGACACTTCTTTAGACTGCAACATTTCTCTCATGTAGTCTGCTAGAGTTTTTTTTATTTTTTATTCCTGTATCTTTTTACCTTCTTCTGAGATAATATGGCTTGTAACTGTACTTGTTTCTGCACCCACTGGGCATGGTCTAATTATTCCTGCATCCTCCATCTATTTCTTTTTTTTTTTTTCTTTCTTCTTTTTTTATTTGGGCTGAAAGCCCCCTCAGTCGCTAGGACCGCCCCTGCCTCCTTGGAAACCTCCTCGACACCGTTGAAGGGTCCGGTGGCTTGGAAAGCAAATATTTCTTCTGAATCACACGTATGATCTGCCCAGAAAATGTGTGTCCCCCCTCCAGATGCACCAACTCCCTTTTTTGCGTGTTTCTCTTTTTTAACACACATATTCCATAACTGTGGTTACATTAGACGTTGCCAGTGTAACTAAATGTTTTTTAACCCACGCATAGATATATGGTTGGAAACCTCCCATCAACATTTTTTTTAGCTGTTGCTGATATGGTGTTTCATCTCCGTCAGCGGGAGGGATGCCGCTGTGAAACCTATATTCTTTTTTCAAAGCGTATTTTGAACTTGTCTACGTCTTCCCCTATTTTTTGTTTTATGGACGCCAAGTGTCCATAATCTGCTCTTCTGTGGAAAACTGCTCGTGCTGCTTTTGCTAGAGCTGTCCATTTCTGCCTTTTTTCGATCCCCATTTGTGTTTGATGTTCAAATATTCTGCCTCGTGGGGTTCTGCCTGTATGATTCGCCCTTGCTTTTTCCCAATGTTTTCCCACTGACGACTGTAAGGCTTGTTCGAACTCATTTCCATTTAAACCATATGAGCTATGAATTTCCTCCATGTCTTGGGTCCATATTTCTGGATCTTCCTGTGGAGAAATGACACCTTCTACAGTCTTTCTGGTTTCCTCTAACGACCACGGGCGGAAAACTGGGATTGTTTGGGGCTGCTGTGTTCCTACATTAGGATTTGCGTCCTGCACCATAGGACATAATCCTTTGGACTGGTCTGTAGATAACGAATGATCTGATTTACTCAGTTCATCCAGGTCTGGGTACAGATTTGAAATATCCTTGGGAGGGGGGGGGGGGGGGGGTTGAGGGATTATACGGTGGTGGTCTGTTTTCTTCAGTTGCCACCATAGTTTGCGTTACTGAAGTAATGTTCTGGGGGGTTCTTTTTTGCTTAGAGCCTAAACTTGCAGAAGACCACATAGGTGATGAAGTCGGGCTTTGACGCACCGCTCCATTGGCCACCCCACTCCCTCCATCTGGTCGGGACTGTCTCTGCCTACGGTCTGCTTTATTTTTTGCTCTTGCAACCTGCCTTTTTTGTGCTTGATTTAACCAACAGCGTGCAATTTCAAGCTCTTTTATTTTTTCCTGTTTTTGTTTTCCTGTTTTTGCACAAGCGCTTGTTTCTAGCCGACACACAACGTTTTCCCATTTAGTCACTTTCAACACACCATCTACATTATACTTTTTCTTCCACTTCCCCAAGAATATTAAATTAAGTGGATCAATCTGATTCATAAACTTTTCATCCCCTTTTGGATTTCCCTTTGTACTTTGTCTGGAACCCATCCTATTTTACTTTTGCGTTGTGTTTATGTCATTTCTAGGACCTTAATCCTGTTTTCTTTCTTTTTTTTTCTTTTTCTTTTTATATACACCTTTCAGGACTTTATCCTGGATTTCCTTTTTTTTTTTTTAAATCTACCTCTTCAGGACTTTAACCTGGATTTCTTTTTTAATCTACCTTTCAGGACTTTAACCTGGATTTCCTTTTTTTTTAAATCTAATTTTCAGGACTTTAACCTGGATTTCCTTTTTTTTAATCAAATTTTTTCAGGACTTTAACCTGGATTTCTTTTTTTTCCTTCTCTACCTTTCAGGACTTTAACCTGGATTTCCTTTTTTAATCTACCTTTCAGGACTTTAACCTGGATTTCCTTTTTTTAATCTACCTTTCAGGACTTTAACCTGGATTTCCTTTTTTAAATCTAATTTTCAGGACTTTAACCTGGATTTCCTTTTTTAAATCTACTTTTCAGGACTTTAACCTGGTTTTCCTTAACTTCTGCGATGGACTCAAACCGGCAGCTTCGAGAGACTCAAACTCTCGATTAACCTTTCGGGGAACTTTTAATCACCCGTAACCCTGAACGATGGACTTTAACCGATCGCTTTAAAACTTACTTGATTTGTTTGGCTTTCTCCCCGGTCGGAATCCCGTCAATCTTCTCGTTGCTGAAATGAGACGCTGGTCCCAGCGAGGAAGTTACCTCCCGGGACTTTCACCAGGTCCTTGCCGCAGACCTGCAGTGGTTTACAGCGTTGTTGCTCCTCTCGTCAGCGAGTCGATATGTTGGGATCCGCGTCACGGCACCAGCTGATAGAGTTAAGTTTAATAACTCTTTGATTCTGGAAAGAAAGCCAACACAAACAAGTTTTTCGACTCTTCTCAAAGAGACAGAGGGCAGAAGAGCCAGAAACGTGAGGCTGTTTTCATCACAGTCTCGGCTCCATCTGCGCTGGTTACCTCTGTCCATTTGCCTTTATTATCAGACATCAAAGAAGTGGCAGGCGGAGTCAAGGGTTCACAACATGGGGGTAAGAAACAAAACAAAAGGCAAGGGGGGTTTTACAACATGGGGTTGGCACACACAGAGGTGTAAGATTAACATATATAGCAAGAGACTCTTGGTCTAGGAGAACCATCTGTTTCTCCTGTGTGAAGTTAAAACAGTAGAACAGTCCTTAATAAAAAGATAAAAAGAAAATGATTACATTCACATTTCTTCTAACAGATGCTAACATAACCGCCTCCGTTTTGCATATATATCTCCCGCGCTCTCTACATAGAAAAACAATGGCGCATACATATAACGTCACTAGTGAGACTGTAGTGTCTTAAAGAGATATACACAATTACGGTTGTTACATATTCCCCCCTGGTCAAAAAAAGGCTGCCCACAGCCGAACACAGCAAAGGTACAGTCGATACTAAACGGCCCTCCATACATGGATAAGCAGTCAAAAGTAAACAGGGAATATGCAGCACCATATTGAAAAACCGGCATACATGACAGTTTCCAACAAAGGGAAACTACTGGGAAACGAAAATAAACTTAGGGCATTATAAATGAAATTCCCTTTTTTTTGTTTTTTTTTTTGTTTTTTTTTTTAGAAACCCAGAACAGTTACCAAAATATGTGAGAAACATTTAAACATGACCTACACAAAACTTAAACAACGGTCATAACGTCATAACAGGTCAACGTCATCAAAGTCAGTGTCATCTGAGACATCGTCAGAGACAACAGCAGCGTCAACAACATCACAGTCATGCTCTGGGTCCATAAGAGCAGGGGGCAAACTGCTATCTGGTAAACTGGAATCCAAATCATGAGAAATCTTTCGCTTTGTCAGGTGAAGTTGTTGCCCAGGTATAGAACGGTTGAAGGTTTGCAACATGAAATACTCCGGCTTTTTCTCCCGTGTCCGCTTTGGTTAGGCAATAGTTCACATCGGACATCTTTTTGTAGACACGGTACGCATCCATGCAGAGAGGTGCCAGCTTTGCTGAGAAGTTAGCTGATGCATCAGACTTTGGGTGTGATTTTGCTCTGACCAAATCTCCAACTTTAAAAGAGACTGGGCGTCGTCTTAGGTCATAGTAATGCTTTCGCCTTGTATGACTTTCTGCGAGAACTGTACGAGCATGGTCATGAGCATCTTGAATCGAAGCTCTGAGATGATCTGAGTAAGAAGTCTCAGGGTCGTCCATTCCTTCCCACGACGGCTGAGTGATGAGGTCCAAGGGGGTGTCCAACTCCCGTCCATAGAGCATCATTGATGGGCTCAAACCTGTGCTCTCATGAGGTGCAGTCCGCAGTGCAAAACAGATCTGGGGAAGATATTTGTCCCAGGAAGTGTGCTTATCCTCAATATATGCTCGAATGGCTGTTTTCAATGTGCGATTCACACGTTCAGTTGCATTAGTTTGAGGATGGTAGGCAGTTGTCAGTCTGTGCTCAGTTCCAAGTTTTGACACAACATCCTCAAACAGTTCACTGATGAAAGGTGTTCCCCTGTCTGAAATAAGGTAGGATGGAGAACCATGTCGGGCAAATATGTCGGTGATGAACTTATTAGCAGCAACTTAAGCTGTTGCTTCCCTCACAGCGCTCACTTCAATCCATTTGGAGAAATAGTCTACAAAGACCAGGATATATGCATTTCCCCTTTGTGTGCGGGGTAGTGGGCCAATGTAGTCCACACCTGTCTACTCCCATGGTCTCTGTGGTTGGATTGGGACCATAAGACCTGCTGGTTTTCTTTGACTTGGCTTAGTGGTTTGACATGGACAACATGACATCACATATTTTTTTACATCAGAGTTCATGTTTGGCCAGAAGAATCTGAGACGCAAGCGTGCCAGAGTTTTTGCAATGCCCAGATGTCCGGCTGTTGGATGGTCATGGTAATACTTGAGCAGATAACTACGAAGTGCAGAAGGGGCAAAAAGTTTAATCTGCTTGAGTGGGTGAAGACCACACCTTGTTTTTGGATCGATGAAATATAAGAGACCATCCTGTACAATGTACTTTTGCAGGTCCTGATCATCCTCGTCCCTTTGTTGGTAATTTTCGAGTCGACGGAGCAAGTTGCCTGTGACTGGGTCCTCCAGCTGCAACTGACGAATATGAGGACGGTCCGACACAATTACAGAAGGCAGAGCTCGAAGATCCATACTGCCGATCATGGCGTAGGGAGGAAGAAGATCTATAGGTGCATCCACATCAGGGAGTGGGTTACGTGAAAGGGCATCAGACACCTTATTACGTTCTCCAGGTTTGTGTATGATGCTGAAGTCGAAGTCCTGAAGGCGAAGAGACCACCTGGCGAGCCTACCACAGGGATTGGGGCGAGACATCAACCACTTGAGGCTGCTGTGGTCGGTGTAAATAGTCACATGTAAACCTTCAACATAGGGACGGAAATGTTCCAATGCCCAGATAACAGCCAGACATTCTTTTTCTGGAGTCGAATAGGGCTTTTCTGATTTATGCAGAGCACGGCTAGCAAACGCCACAGCCACATCTTTCCCATCCTCATCCTTCTGCATTAAAGCTGCTCCAAGTCCAGCATCACATGCATCAGTGTGGATGAAGAACGGACACGTAAAGTCAGGGAACTTTAAGACTGGTGCCGAAGTTTTGGAATATTTTAGAAAGTCCACAGCTGCTTGGCACTTGTCATTCCAGTTGAATGTCACATCCTTTTTTGTGGGAGCGAAGAGAGGTTCTGCATGACTGGCATTGTCTTTCACAAAGCGGCGGTAGTATCCTGTTAAACCAAGAAACTGTCTCACCTGCTTTGTCGTGGTTGGCACGGTAAACTCCGTCACAGCTCTCACCTTGTCGGGGTCAGGATGAATGCCAGATGGAGTAACACGGTAGCCGAGGAAGGTGAGTTCTTTAAGGCAGAATTGACATTTGCTCAGTTTCAATGAGAGGCCCGCAGATTTATGCCTGATAAGGACTTCCTCCAGGTCAAGTAGATGCTGTTCAAACGTTGGTGATGCGACAACAATATCATCCAGATACACCGCACACGACTTGTAAATCAGGCCTGCCAGAACATTGTTCATAAGTCGTTGGAAGGTCGCAGGGGCATTACATAGAACGAAAGGAAGGACTTTGAGCTGAAACAGGCCACAATGCGTGACGAAAGAAACTTTCCTCTTGATAGAAAGTCCAATGATTCATCCACTCGTGGGAGTGGGTAAGAGTCTTTCACAGTCAGCTGATTTAGACCCCGGAAGTCAACACAAAACCATGGTTCATGGGGGGGTTTGTTCACAATCACTACAGGAGCTGCCCATGGTCCAGATGCAGGTTCAATGATGTTATCCTTTAGCATCTTTTGCACTTGCTCTTCAATGATTTGCTTTTTAGCTGGGGAGGTGCGGTAAGGTGGCAGGTTAACTGGCTTCGCATCCCCCGTGACGATGACATGTTCTGCCAGAGAAGTGCGACCCAGGCGACCATCAAACAGATCACTGTAGTTATCTAGCAACTTTAGCAGTCCTCCTTTTTCTGCAGAATTTAAGTTAGCGTCTTCAATTTTTTCTTTGAGTGAGACCTGTGGAGTGTTCTGCAGAGTCATTGTTCCACACTCAAGATCAGCCACCACAAAGTCATTTTCACAGGGTTCATCCAGAAATAGGGGATTGTCATCCATAATTACTGTTCTGGATGGGACATGAATAGTTAGTGAAGTGCGAGTCATAAAGTCCATCCCAAGAACTAAGGGAGATGACAGGTCTTGCACTATAACAAATCGTTGATAGATTGACTTGCACATAAATCCAATGGTCAACCAGGTTACTCCTAATGGATTGCAGTCAGTGCCGTTGGCCAGTCTTATGGGCGGGGAATGCCACTGATTCTTTAATGAGACATTTTGGGTCTTATCAGGTATCAGGTCTGCATTTACTGCTGAAAGTGATGCACCTGTGTCAAGTGTGGCCTCCAGAGCTGTTCCTTTAAAGTTCACTTTAACTCTGAAAGGAGTGTTCCAAGATGATTGCGAAGCTCCATCTTCAACGTGATTGAGCATAGGTGGCGAATTTGGTACTGACACAGGCAGCGGGGCCGAAATTACTGACTGGGGGGAGGGTTGGCCCTGTGAAAAACTCTCCCCCCCCCTGAAGTTTCCCTGCTTCCTACCCGCTGGGTTTGCTTCTCTTGCCACGTTAGCGCCTTTTGGGTCTGCAGTCTGTGTCACAGGATGATAATCCACAGGTGGAGTTTGGGGACGCTCCCTGGCAGACCTTTTAGAATGTCGTTCCCCCTGATATTCAGTGGAACAGTTCGGGCATGTGCGGGTTGTAACACCAGGTATAGAACATTTGAAACAGTAGGGTCCACCATCAGTTCTATTTTTCATCTGGACTCTTGATGGCTGTGATAGGCTGGTGCCGAGAACAGAATGTAGCTCATGGGCACGCAGCACCAAATCAATTACTGACCTGATAGGTGTTCCATACAGTGCCACTCTGTACTTCTCTACTGCATGCTTACAGATAAGGTCAATTTGCTCTTTCTCAGACGGAGGGTTCCTCAGTCTTTTGAACTCACTGAGCATGTGGGCTGCAAATGTTGGGAGAGGTTCTTCGGGGTGCTGGAAGCTGTCCAAGATACCTCTCATAATATGCTCCTGGTCGTCAGTAGGTAGGAACACAGTTCTGAAAAGTTCACAAAATTCAGCCCAAGAAGATACATGAGAGCTTAGAACACTAAACAACTTCCTTGGTTCCTTAGCTAGAAAATGTGGTAGTTCTCTGAGAATCTGTGTGTCTGTCAAGTCCAAAGAGGTCTTGTAAGCATTGACAGACTGCAGCCATTCCTCTGGGTGGAGACCACCATCATTAGTGAACACGGTGGGTTCTAATTTAGCTTGATGTAAAGCGGCTGCGAGAACTCTGGTAGTATTGATTAACTCCAGCGAATCCGAATGGTTCTGAGGCGGAGCTCTCATGGACTGAGTGGGGTCAGGTGCTGAGTTGTAACGCTCTTTTTTCCTGGTATGTAGACTAGGCACATACGGAGTAGACAACGCCTGAGGAAAAGGATGAGTAACCTGAGCACCTGGGACCTTAGGGACAGTTTTAGCTGGTTGAGCCCAACGTTCTAAAATATTTTTCTGGAGATCCAAAGATTCATGTAGACATTGTTGAAGCATGTCCACCTCATCTTTTAAACTTTGTACTTTACGTTCCAGACCATGGGTATTGAGGTTTGGGAGCGACCTAAAGTCCAGATCATCACCTATATCAGCCAAGACAGGATGAGTGACCATAATGCACACTTGTGTGAACCCCAGTCTGTATAATGCAAATTATGCTGGAATAACTTCAGTTCTGTTCACACAGAAATAATTCCAAAAATGTGAGTTAATAAATGTTGTTTTTTTTCTTTCTTCTTTTTAACTGTCCTCCTGTCTTTTCCAAAGAAATTATGCTGCTGAGTCTGATGAATAGCTCCCGTACATTTGTTTTAATCCATTCTCAGTCAGAGTTCAAGATTTTTCTTTGTCCTATCTTCTTTTATATATATATATATATATATATATATATATATATATATATATATATATATATATATATATATATTTTTTTTTACTCACGGTTTCAGTTCGTATCTTATCAGATGAATTTGTCCTGCAGCTCTGATCCTGTACAGTGTTGAGTCCAGTGAAAAAGTTCCGAAGAGATTGTTCAGGAAAAACTTGCAGCGCGTGCTCAGCTGATGAGGGGGATTTCCGCTTCACTCCGCCGTGCATAACTTGGCTTTCAACACCAGCGAGATCTAGTTTAAAGTGTATGTCTTTGTTTTTAAACTACTTTTAATTATAATTATTTTTATTTTGTTGTGTTTTTCGATTGTACAGCACTTTGTATCAACTGTGGTTGTTTTAAAGTGCTTTATAAATAAAGCTGGTATGGTATGGTATGGTACATGCGCATTCAGAAATTATACAGCATAATCCGTCTCACGTTCAGGCAGCGCAGTTGCTCCAAAGTTGTCACAGTAAAGGATTTTAACGGAGGCCCATTTTATACTCCGAAAACGGCGTTTTGAAGATTCCGCTTGTTGCCATGGAAACGCTCGTCTGCTTCTGGGTTAGCCTGGTTCGTTTCCCACTGGTACAGCGGGCATTCACTGCACTGCAAAGTACTTCCTTAGCGTTTCAATCACCAGTCGATAGAAGATACTGCATTCTGAGGTCCAAGATAAGATGTTCGGGCGCCATTTGTAACGGTTTGGGTTGTGTGGAAGGGTGGAGAGGAGGCACAGGCTCGTTGAGACGTTCAGAAACTCACGACCACATTGGTACTGGAAATTCCACAATGCTGTCTTTTAATGAATTCTCTTCACCAACCTTACAAAGCCCGGTTGAACGGCTGCTATTTTATCAAACATGACACGAGCAGAGTTCCAACAACCTAAAACGTCACTAAATAAAATAGGATGCTACCATAACCGCCTCCATTTTGCATATATATCTCCCGCGCTCTCTACATAGAAAAACAATGGCGCATACATATAACGTCACTAGTGAGACTGTAGTGTCTTAAAGAGATATACGCAATTACGGTTGTTACAATTGCAACCCCAGAATTGATGAGTATAGGCACAGCTTTTCAAGCTCTGCGATCACTGGCTCCTAAGTGACATTAAAAAACAAAACAAATTTTTTGGTAACTTTATACTTTATACTTTAAGTAAACTTTATACTTTCATACTTTATACTTAATGATACCACTTTGAGGCTATGAGGTAAATGGATTTTAGAATTAGACTTAGACAACTTTGTCATTTTGTATGCACAGAGTGCGTACAGAACGAAATTTCGTTGTATACAGCTTGTAAATTGCAGTAAAATTAAATTACAGTATAAGGTAGCAGTGATTTAAAAGTAAACCATTCAAATGTAGACAATGCAGGAGAAGTCACAGTGTACAGGTGAGTATTTTTAAAACCATTTGTCCGTCCGTCCGTTTTCTTCCGCTTATCCTGGGTTGGGTCGCGGGGGTAGCAGATTCAGTAGGGAGGCCCAGATGTCCCTCTCCCCAGCTACTTGGGCCAGCTCCTCCGGGGGAATTCTAAGGCATTCCCAGGCCAGCCGGGAGACATATTCCCTCCAGCATGTCCTGGGTCTCCCCCTGGGCCTCCTCCCGGTGGGACATGCCCGGAACACCTCACCACGGAGGCGTCCGGGAGGCATCCTAACCAGATGCCCGAGCCACCTCAACTGGCTCCTCTCAACGTGGAGGAGCAGCGGCTCTACTCTGAGTCCTCCTCGGATTACTGAGCTCCTCACCCTCAGTAGTGTGTCACCCCAGACACACTACGGAGAAAACTCATTTCGGTCGCTTGTATCCGGGATCTCGTTGTTTCGGTCACGCCCCAAAGCTCGTGACCATAGATGAGGGTAGGAACGTAGATTAACCAGTAAATCGAGAGCTTTGCCTTTTGGCTCAGCTCTCTCTTCACCACAACGGATCGGTACAGCGCCCGCTTCACAGCAGAGGCCGCACCAATCCGCCTGTCGATCTCCCGCTCCATCTTCCCCTCATTCATGAACAAGACCCCAAGATACTTGAGCTCCTCCACTAGGGGCAGTACATCCTCCCCAACCCGGAAGAGGCACTCTACCCATTTCCGGTTCAAGACCATGGTCTCGGATTTGGAGGCACTGATTTTCATCCCGGCCGCTTTGCACTCGGCTGCGAACCGCTCCAGTGAGACCTGTAGATCATGATGAAGCCAATAGGACCACGCATCCGCAAATAGCAGAGACGCAATCCTAAGGCCACCAAAACGGATCCCCTCAACACCTTGGCTGCGCCTAGAAATTCTGTCCATAAAAGTTATAAAACAGAATCGGTGACAAAGGGTCCAACTCTCACCGGAAACGAGTCTGACTTACTGCCGGCAAGGCGGACCAGACTCTGACACCGGTCATACAGACCCTGACAGCCCTTATTAAAGGGCCCAGTACTCCATACTCCCGGAGTACCCTCAACAGGATCACTCGGGGGACACGGTCGAATGCCTTCTCCAGATCCACAAAACACATGTAGACTGGTTGGGCAAACTCCCATGCCCCCTCCAGGATCCTGCTGAGGGTGTAGAGCTGATCCAGTGTTCCACAGCCAGGACGAAAACCACACTGCTCTTCCTGAATCCGAGATTCGACTATCCGATGGACCCTCCTTTCCAGAACCCCTGAATAGACCTTACCAGGGAGGCTTAAGAATGTGATTCCTCTGTAGTTGGAACACACCCTCAGGTCCCCCTTTTCAAATAGGGGGACCACCACCCCAGTCTGCCAATCCAGGGGAACTGCCCCCGATGTCCACGCAATGCTGCAGAGCCACGTTAACCAACACAGCCCCACAACATGAACATAAAACCATTTGTATGTGCAGAATTAGGGCATTTGTGCAAGAATACAGCTTGTAAATTACAGTAGATTTAAAATACAGTATAAAGGTGCAGCAGTGATTTAAAAGTAAAACAATTGAAATGTAAACAGTGCAAGAGAAAGTCATAGTGTACAGGTGAGTATTTTTAAAAAAAACATTAGTATGTACATAATTTGATTTTGCAAAGGCCATTTGTGCAAGAATGCATTTAGAAACTAAGAGTTTGGCAGCATTTGTAATGCTAGATAGAGATGCAATAATGCTAAATGTGCAAATATGCGAATGTTGTGCAGAGTTTATGGGTTATAGTTCAGCAGTTCAACAGCAGTTCAGCAGTCTGATGGCAGCAGGGAAAAAGCTTTTGCAGAACCTGGTGGACCTGCAGCGAATGCTGCGGAACCTCTTCCCAGAGGGCAGCAGGGAGAACAGTCCATGATGGGGGTGTGAGGGGTCCCTGATGATGTTACGAGCTTAGGACAAGCAGCGCTGAGATGAAATGTCCTTAATGGTAGGAAGAGGAAACCCGATGATCCCTTCTGCTGTCCTCACCACTCTCCTCACGTTCTTCCAGTTGGAGGCACTGCAGCCTTCACACCATACAGAGAGACAGCTGGTCAGAATGCCCTCTATGGTGCTTTTGTAGAAGGTCGTGAGAATGGGCGGGGGCAGGTGGGCTCTCCTCATCCTTTGCAGGAAGTACAAGTGCTTCTGTGCCCTCTTCACCAGTGACGTGATGTTCGCAGACCAGGTGAGGTTGTCCGTGATGTGCACCCCCAGGAACTTGGTGCTGCTGACCACCTCCACAGCTGAGCTGTTGATGAGCAGTGGAGCGTGGTGAGGCCGGTTCTTCCTGAAATCGATGATGATCTCCTTCGTCTTCTCCACGTTCATGATCAGGCTGTTTTCTCTGCACCAGCCCACCAGCTGCTCCACCTCCTCTCTGTAGTCCTGGTTGTTGTCGTCTCTGATCAGACCCACCACTGTTGTGTCATCTGCAGACTTCACGATGTGATTGGTGGTGAACCTGGCAGCACAGTCATGAGTCATCAGGGTGAACAGCAGGGGGCTCAGAACGCAGCCCTGAGGGGAGCCCGTGATCAGAGGTGTTGTGTCCGACCCGGACTGACTGAGGTCTGTTGGTAAGGAAGTCACCAACAGACCCCATTAGCTTTGAGGGAAGGGAAGGGAGAGGATCAGTAAGAGCTTTGAGGCACAGAAACTAGGTGCATGTAGTTAAAAAATGCAGAATTAATAGGAACGAAACTTATAAACAGACTTAGTGGCTTTTTAGACTGCATCTGGTTAGCAGAACTGTTTTCTGATCCAGCGTGCAGCCATGACTGGTTCTGAATGAAGGCTTCATCTGGCAGCCGCTCTCCCCCCTTCCCTCCAGCGTACACAGTACAGGACTGTAGCGGCTTACTTTTACTACTGGTTAAGACCAAAATTATTTAAAACTCTGATTGCTCGTCCTGCTGCTCTGTTAACACGAACTGCAGCAGGAATGGACCTTACCAAGCTCCGCCCACAACTGACCTAAAAAATCTGAAGTCTCACAAACAAAGCCTCGCGGTGCTTTAATTCTATGGAAGTTTCTATGTAAACATGGCGTCTTCCACTTGGACTGATTCTTTGCGGACTCGATTAGTGCGTCATTTCTGCCTAATTTTTTAAAAATATCATCTACAACAATGGACAGAGGAACTAACAAGTTCATGTCATCATTTTTGGATGAGTTAAAGGTATTTGAGCCACGCGATGCCTCCAAAGTTGTGCACGTCACAGCAAAATGCTTTCGGTCGATGAGGAAAACGGCAGACCCTCACACCCTCAGCATTAAAATAGATGTGGACAAGATAACTGATGCCTATTGTTCTTGCAAGGCTGGGTAAGTTGTGCATTCATCGTTTTCTCTGTTACTTTTGAAATCAGTGGATAATTCCTGTGGTTTATTGGCAAATGTTTGTGTGGCTAGCCTGATACGCTGTACTTGGTGCTAGAGTGGCTAACACGAGGAACAGTTTCGTCCAAAGCCTTTTCTGCTAAAATAAAATATTTAGTGTATGTCAGATACAGTACACGTTGGACATTGATCTGTTTAGCTAACGTAAGACTGTGTAGCAGACAGGCTTCACAGTCTTGAAGGTGTAAAGTTGTATCAGTACTGCCGTTTATTATTGATTTTCTTTTTTTCAGACTTGGGGGTCATTGTTCACATATTATAGGTCTCCTCAAGACCTTGCAGTATTCAATCCCTCAGTCCCTCAATCCCTGACCGATTGAGCTGCACCAGTATGCCACAAGCTTGGGGAGCACAATCAGCTCGGGGTTTGAGGATTGAACCCGTGCCCATCAACCACCTCACTCTAGCACGACACGTGACTCACCGCAAGCGCAGACCGAAGGAATGCAGTGTGGACTTGAACAAAATGTATGTAGTTTTTTACTGATTTAGATTTGAAACAAAATTTATGACAAAATAATATGTACCCTAGTGTTGTTTTACGATTCTGAGTTTAACTACAATTGCATGAATGCAAACAAAACCAACACATAAAACTGTTTTTTATTTTAATTACCATTGCAAATTTGACAGCTCTCAAAATTCATTTTCATTGTATTTACAGAGTGACAAAGGTTGAACCCAAGGAGATAGCTGCACTGAAATTATTACATGGTACTCCATTGACATATATGTTGACGCCTTCAGCACCAACTGTCTCGACACCCCTGGGAGAAGTGCAAATTGGGTCAGCTGTTTCCTATCAGGTAAAAATTAATGAAATGTGTACTGAAACAAGACTAGTATTACTGTTCTTACATTTTCTTCAAAACAAAGCCCTGGAAAAGTGTCAAGTAGCAACACACAGCCCATATTCTGTTTAACTTAGGAAATAATATAGCAGGAATTGTACAACCAACAATTTTGAAATCTTTAATGCGAGAAATGAGTCGTTCAACATGCACTCTGTGTCTTGCTATTTTGTCAGTTAGTGCAAGATCTGCCTGAGACAACTGTTTGTCTGCTGAGGCAAAAGGTGGTATGTTTAAGGACAGACCAAGGGCATTTATCTCATCCTTGATTGTAAACCCTTTGTCTGCCATGACACCGTCACCATTCTGAATGTAACCAAAGTCCTTCAGTTGTTGTATGGTTTCATAAAAACCACTTGCTTTTGTAATGGCCTTGTCTGATATTGATCCTGTGAATAATTCTGATGTGAACATGAAAGACCCCCGAGAGTCACAACCTATGAGTGCCTTGAATGTTGTGGTAGACTTATAATCGCTATATAGTTGGCATTGCACACCATGGGCCCAGGGGGATTCTGTTTTTAATTCTGTTCCATCAATAATAATTAATGTTGTAGGGAAATTAGCTTTGAAGTCTTTTGGCATGTTGCCTATTATAGTTTGTCTGTGTGGCCAGATAGAAACAGTGCACAGCTTAAGATAAATAATGCCAATCCAAGTGTTAAATACTATACCAGCTGACTGTTGTGAAATGCCGAACCGTGTTGCTAGATCGAACAGACCAAAGTTTTGTCTCAGTCTGCACATAGTCAGGAAAAGTCCATTTTCTGCTGACATTTCTCTAATGTCATTTCTGTTTTCATCATAAGTCAAAGTCTCCCTCTTTGGCAAGAGAAATGTAAATAGTGACATGAAACGGACTAATGTAAGTCCTGTATAATATACACACAGTTTTTTTTTTGCTGTTCTTCTTAGATTCAACAACAGCATCAATACCAAACAGTTTTCGTTTCTGTTCTTTCTGTAGCTCTGTTTCTAAATGTTCCACTTTTGCTTGTAAGCGACTGATTTCTGTTTTTGCCATTTTCAACTCTGCAGTCACTGCAAGCATATCCAGTGGCGAAATCCCTGAAAACAAAAAATAAAAAAGGACTAAATATGTATATATACAGAAATGTATATAATGTGATGATACTGCTCTTTTGTTTCAGACAAGGAACTTGAAGGCAGATGCGACAGCAGTCATGCAACAGTGTGGCAACACCTGTGTCACAAATAACCCACCAGTGGATCTTCCAGAAAGATATAAAGCGTTGAAAGACCTTAATATTTGTGAAGATCCTGTGGAACTTGAAGCTCGAACCAGAGAACAGAGTAAATGTTCTGAGTGGTTTGAGGCAAGAAAAAAAAGGCTTACAGCCTCAAATTTCCATCAAGTTATGGTCAGGAAAGCAAAGGTCACACACAAGTTTTTAGAGTCAATTTTTGACGCTAACTCTGTTTCAGCCCCTTCACTGGATTACGGGCGAAGAAACAAGCCCTTAGCAAAATCCAAATATTTGCAGACTCATCAGGACCGGCACTTGCATGAGTGTGGCTTTGTGGTCACTTTCCATATCACTTTCCCTATGAAGGGAAAGTGATACTTTCCCTTCATAGGTGCTTCACCCGACGGCAAAGTATGTGATGGTGGCCGATCAGGTCTAATAGAAATAAAGTGTCCGTATACCGCTCGAAATTCCACCATTCTGGAAGCCTGCATGCTACCCAATTTTTGCCTAGAAATGCAACCCAGTGGCTCTGCTCAGCTGAAGAAGACACACATGTACTATGCTCAGGTTCAAGGTCAACTTATGATCACAGGATGTGATTTTTGTGATTTTATTGTTTTCACCCACAAGGATCTACATGTAGAAAGAGTGTGGCCAGACAAAGTATTTATGTCATCCATGTTAGAAGTTTTAGCTGCTTTCTATCAAGATCATGCTGTGCCTTATTTACAAAACATGTAGGAACTGGTTATCCTCACTTACAATGTTCATCTGTTTGCACCTCTATCCCTTTGTCTGCATCATTGTTTACTGCAGCATCGTAGGTATCCCTGTAAATAATTCAGAACATTCACTGTGAACTAGATGGTATCCCTGTAAACAATTGAAACAACAAAAGTGATTCTGTTTCTGTTTGATGTTCATGTTTGTGGAAAATGTGAATTGTGACACATGGTAAATAATAAAATAACTTTGAATCAGAACTGTGTTATGGATGTGTATGTAATTGTGTGTACTAACAAGCTCTCTGCTCTAATGGATGGTCTCTTGTCTTTGCTGTCCTGCCTACTTGCACTTTCCGATGCTCTTTTTGGTGCGCGCCTAGCTGTGTGCACTCGCGCTCCGTCTGCTGGTGTCGGATAAGGATGGGACGCTGTTGGCCCATCCCCGCCGACAAAATGCTAATAAATAAAAAAATAAAAAGCAATAAGTATTATTTCTTTGCGTTAAGTATTAAAGCAACGCAATAATACTTACACCAGCACACACTCCCTTGTTCTTGTTGATCCTACGAAGGTTGAGCTGCTCATGTGGTCGTGCACAAGCTTTGATCCAAGCCCGGCATTCTGCTCCTGATTTTGGAAATATGTGAATTTTCCGACCACAAATACGATCAGGATATCTGACATTACCAGTACAGATACCCCACTGGCAATGGAGAACCATTATTTTTCGATTGTGGATTCGAAAACTTTATGCCGGTATGCTAGTACAGTAGTAGTCTAGCACTACATTAGCTTGTGTTTGTGAGACTTCTTCGCACGTTGTAGCCACTCTATGACGTAGAATGGGCATCAGCCAATGAAAAGCGGCTCCTCTGGTAAGGTCCATTACTGATGGCCACAAGCTGTAAATGAAGCTGAAGTAGCAGGGGTTTAGACTGAGCTCTGGATGGACAGTGCTGTGAACAGATCATCTGTGGCCTAGATGGGCTTTGTTATTTTTATGTGTGAGAAATGCCTGTGAGCGTATGAAGTTAGTGAAATGCGTGTGTCACGTGGTCAATGTGTGAGAGTTGAGAGCCCTGTTAAAAGTCTTTTTAAGCGAGCCCCCGCTAGCATTAGCCTAAATTAGCCTCTCTAATAACTTGTTAATACCCTAGTAAAACATAACTATGGGTTGTTTTAAACATAGTGTTTTTTTCTTGTTAGCTCTGCTATTATTTTGATAGTGCCTCGAGCATTATTACAGCCTTAATAGGGAGAATTAATGTTGATTTAATGGGGTTTCATGTCACTTAAGGATAACCTATCAAGCTAACGTTAACAACAGCCACAGATAGTGCCCCAACACATCATTTCCAGTTGATGGTCCGCTACAGCACCCTCTAGCTTCCCAAATTAATCGATTTGAGTCTGAATTATTTCCAGGAGAAATAATGAAATTGATAAAGTCAAGTGTCCTATAGGTTAATTTTATCAAGCAAATCATTCTTTAATATGTTTTTTCCTCAAACAATGTTTTATCTAACTCCGGATTTGCATTGTAAATGAGTTGAACATATATCAAATGTTCTAAATTAGTTGAGCTAATTAAACCTCAGTCCATATTAAGATGGACTTTGGTTCTCTAACTTGAATCTGCAGTGTACCAACATTCACCGAATCATTCTGATTATTGTTTTCAACTATTTTATCCTTTTGTAATTTTGTGTACAAAGTTCCTTAAATCCTTTTTATCCTAATGTTGCTTAGTATTTTAGTTAAGTTGCAGAAGCCTAATAGAGAGGATTTGTTGATTGAAATATATGGTTAATTCAGGTAAACAACATTCTATAGTGGTGTTCTCTGGATGTTCATTTATTTCTGTTAATAAATTCCTGTAACTGAAGAGAAGTTGTCAC
Organism: Fundulus heteroclitus; assembly: GCF_011125445.2. Classification (NCBI taxonomy): domain Eukaryota; kingdom Metazoa; phylum Chordata; class Actinopteri; order Cyprinodontiformes; family Fundulidae; genus Fundulus; species Fundulus heteroclitus. The sequence goes on from NW_023396575.1 coordinate 220,220, forward strand.
TCCTTTATCTCATATGTGTGCTGGGTTTGGTGTTAAGAGTGCCAGTGCTCAAATCACTCTTTCAACTGTTGTTCTAATATCAGCTGTTTGGGCTGATATTCACCGGACAATACTTAACGGACCGAGAGTTATTTATTACACATTGAGTAACTTAAAAAAATGCGCAATGGCATACCACCCAATGGCGTCCCAGCACCAGGAATAATTATAAAGATGCTTAATCATCGTAATGACATTCCTGACTTGGTGGTGATGTGCCATTACGAACCGTTTTAAGTTATTTCGGGTCGCTTTTGGATTCGATCAGTTTGCTGTTTAATTTTGTTAAACACGCACCAAACTCAGTGAGAAAATCTCTTGAGATACTTTCAAAACTTTCCTTAGTGATGATTTCCTGGGAATGGCTCCACCTTCTACCAATGTTGCCTTTTGGTTTTGCATTGTGATAAAGTTGACCTTTATCTAGCTATTTAGGCTTTCGCGGCAGCCAATCTCTACTCCTTTCGGTTTGCTGGATCACTGGAGAACTAAATTTGTGCCTTTTCTTAGGCCTGTTTCCTGTTTGGTGGTTTAAGACTCTAAGCTTGCTTTTTCTTTTGTCTAATTGCAAACCAGTGTTCAAAACAAACTGAACGTATCTGCACATCTCCTGTATGGAAAAGTTATTTTTCTTGCAATACATGGTCACACCAAATCATTCACTTTCATGTAGATGAAGAAACAAAGACTTAAAACGTGGGTCCTCTTCAAGACCTGGAGAATTACATCCCTGAGAATAAACGTTCCTCAGGCAGGAGTAATATTCTCTGTGTGTTTCATTTTCCTTTTGAAGAACAGCAAAAGCGCCGTGAGTTATAGAAGCCTGATCCCTGTACACAGAATATTTTTCTCTTAAAGCTTTGCAAAGAACTCAATAACTGTCACAAATCTCTGGAGGAAGAGCTTTAATGAAAAGCTTTAATGAATGAACATAAATGCTCTTAGCTGTTGTTTTCCAAGTAAGCTTTGATTTCTCACGAGATGAGGGAAAGTGCAGGTCAAAAAGACAACGTTTGACTTCTTGCAGATAATCGTGAATATTTAAATCCTGATTATTTGTCAAGTTGGCAAATATGGATACTGTAATTATGAGGTGGGCCTGGTCCACCTGATGGAGACCTTTGAACGAACCTTTAATGATGCAAGGATGAATGCTTCTGATCTAAGTGAGAGCTTTCCAAGGTGTGATCTCTGACATTTAGTGGTGGGTTAGGTTGGTGTGGGCCACCTGCATGACTTTCCTGGCCCTTAGGGGGTGGCACAGAGTCAGGACAGGTGGTGGTATGAGTCAGGTGAGCTGGCAGCTCATCTCTCCAATCCGAACCACCTGCGTCTGCAGAGTTATTTACCTGATACTCTTTGGGGCTGTCCACTGCAGCAGGGTGGTGCAACAATCCACTGTGGACATTCTGACTTCCAACACCTACCATGCAGTCTGTGGAAGTACTTTCTGTTAACTAAAAATTTAGAGGCTCTGTCCTAAATTTTGGAAAGTCTAGCTCTAGTCGTGGCTCTGAGGGAAAAATGTAACTGCGGAGGACAGCACAGAGTTACATTCGAGGGATGTGAGGTAAGGAAAAAGGCAAAGGAAATTCAACAAATTAGAATGAGTAAAAACATAAGTTATGCAGAAGCTGTCAAGAGTGTAAAAAGTGAAAGAACAAGGGACGCAGGTCAAAGTAAGATCCAAATTTACCAACAGAGTAATGGCGAATCAGAGGAAAGTGTAAAAATGTCAGTGGAAAAACTAATATTATTTGTAGCACATAACTGAAAATAATAATCAGAAGGGCAGAAAAATCTCAGGGTTCAAAGAAGAAACTTGGGAAAATATTACTAAAAGGTTGGAAACAGATGGACTGCCAGGAACTCCAGCTGACAAAGACATATGATAATATTACAATGGAATGCAAGACGTTTAATTGCTAATGGACAGATAATAAGATAAGATAAGATAGTCTTTATTGATCTCACAATGGAGAAATTCACTCGTCACATCGGCTCATACAAGAAGGTGCAGAGTAGGGAAGGTGCATTCAGTTATATACAGTGAATCTTCATATATACAATGGATCAAAAAGAATACCAAAAAATACAAAAAGAAATAGGAATGGGCATATGATGTCTTATTTACATTCATAGTGGTCTATATATATATATATATATATATATATATATATATACGCCTACGTACATACGTACCTACACGTATATATGTGCATATACATGCGTGTATACATTTGTACATACATACATACATGTGTACTGACATATGTTCAGGTGATGATAGCAGCAGAAGTCACTTCTTTCAGGATTATTTCACGGGTTGTAGTACAGTGTATTAAATAGATTATTGCACATTGGTCATTGCACATTAGTTGTTACAGTTATGGTCACATCACAGCTACAGTGCAGCATTGTATAATCTGGTAGCAGCAGGAATGAATGACCTGTGGTAGCGTTCCTTTTTACAGACAGGATGTCTAAGTCTGGCACTAAAGGAGCTGCTCAGCTCCTCCACAGTCTGGTGCAGGGGGTGGAAGGTGTTGTCCATGATGGATGTGAACCTGGACAACACCCTCCTCTCAGCCACTTCCTCCACAGAATTCTGCTTTACTAAGCTGGAGGACCCCAGCGTCCTCCAGCTTCCCCCTCAGCAGCACCGGTCTGATGGTGTTGAAAGCGCTGGAGAAGTCAAAGAACATGACTCTCACAGCGCTCCCGGTGGTCTCCAGGTGGGTTAGCGCCCGCTGCAGCAGGTCAATGGCATCCTCTACTCCGATGTTGGGCCGGTAGGCAAACTCCAGCGGGTCCAGGGTGGGGCTCACCACGGTGGATATATTGATAAATCAATGGAGAAACTAGAGGTTATTTTTAGACAGGAGGCATGGTTAAAACCTACAAAGGACTTTGTTAACAGAAGGTATGTTAGTTTAAGAAGGGACAGACCAGAGGGAAGTGGTGTAGGGTGTATTATATTTATTAAAAAATAAATACAATATCAAACATTTAAAAAATGAATATATTTGGAATACATAGTACTTAAAATATTTGATAAAGAGAAAGCATTTAAAATAATTATTATAATCCATGTAAAATCATAACAATTAAGTCATTGGGGGATTTAATGGAGTACCTAGAAGGGAAAGGGACATTTGGTGAGGGGACTTCAATGCTATTAGCACATTATGGGGGGAAAGTAATGATAAAAATGGACAGGAAATTGAAGAAATAATAGAAACAAAACACCTAGTATGTGTTAATGATGGTACAGAATCTGTGATTGATTTGACACTGGTGTCAAATTTATTGGCAGAAGTTTGTGTATGGGATATAGATAAAAATACCACACTTGGAAGTGATCATTAGCCTATTAAAATTTATATACTGATAAAACTGGAGAGGAAAAAAAAGGAAATGGTAAAAGATGAAATTTTAGTAAAGCAGAATGGAGTAAATTTAGATATATCACTAATCTAAAATTAGAGAGCATTGATATGACAACTGATGTAAATTGTGTAAATAGGGATTTTTGTCAAATCATACCATGGGCAATAGTAAGGAAAGGAAGACAGTACCATGGTGGACAAATGATTGTACTAAAGCTATTGAGTCAAGAAATTTTAAAATACTACAAATGAATCCTATTTATCAAAATCTTATAGAAAATAAAAGAAAATAAGCAATAGTAAGGAAGATTATTAAAGAGGTAAAAACAGAATACTGAAGAAATTTTTGTAATACAATCGGAAAAGAGACAAAACCTGACAAAATATGGAAGGTTATTAAAAGAATTAATGGTATTAGGAAAGAATATGAATATCCAATATTAATGGTGGATAATGAAGTAATTATGAAAGCTAAAGATAAGGCAGAATTATTAGCAAAATTCATAGTTCTAGTAACATTAGTGAGGGAGGAAGGAAGGACAGGAAGGGTAGGGAAGTAACAAAAAAGGAAATATATGGATTTAATGTCATGGTTTAGGTTGTTTGTTTTACTTCAGACATTTCTGGACTTTCCTTATTTAGTCTGTCACCTTTCAGCCATCAGCCAATATCCAATCAGCTGTCTCCCTCCAGCCACCACCCTATTCTAGATCATCTCCACCTGTTACTACTAATTAAGTAAACTCAGCTCACCTGTTCACCAGCCTACATACACCCTCCTGAGCCAACTCATTGCTGCCAGAACGTCGCTCCCTCTATCTCTCTCTTCATTCCTCATTGTCTGTCTCTACCGTATCCTGCGTGCCCTGCCAGCTGGACTCTCCAAGTTGCCTGTGTCTCCGTGCTGCAGTGCTACCTGTTCCTCTTTGAGTCCCAGCCACTTGCTCTGCCCGTTCTGGTGGTTCCCTGGTTCTCACCGCCTGTTCCGCTCTGTTTTGATCCGCATCCTTTGGTCTCCTGCTTATCCCCAACTGCCTGCTCCTGCTGCCATTATTCACCTGCTCATATCCGGTACTATTCATCTGTCTCATCCGGTACTATTCATCTGTCTCATCCGCCACTATTCATCCTTTTCAATAAACTTCTCAAACGTAACCCTGTATCCGGCTGAATTTCGGGTTCGCCAGCATCATCCGCTGACATTTAATGGGAAGTAATGAAGATGCTAAGGACCTATTAAATGTAATTTTTTCAAAAGCTGATCTAAACTGGGTTTTAAGGAAAACTACAAACACAGGGCCAGGAAAATATCAAATCTCATTTACTATGAAAGATGATCTAAGTGATACATTTAAGAAATATTAGTATTCAATTAAATTTTATTTATATAGTGCCAATTCATGAAAGATGTCATCTCAAGGCACTTTACAAAGTCAAATTCAATCATATTATACAGATTGGTCAAACATTTCCTATATAAGGGAATGATGAGTTTTCTCCGTAGTGTGTCTGGGCTCTCCCTTAGAGATAGGGTGAGGAGCTCAGTCATCTGGGGAGGACTCAGAGTACAGCCGCTGCTCCTCCACGCCGAGAGGAGCCAGTTGAGGTGGCTCGGGCATCTGGTCAGGATGCCTCCTGGACGCCTCCCTGGTGAGGTGTTCCGGGCACGTCCCACCGGGAGGAGGCCCAGGGGAAGACCCAGGACATGCTGGAGGGACTATGTCTCCCGGCTGGCCTGGGAACGCCTTGGGATTCCTCCTGAGGAGCTGGCCCAAGTGGCTGGGGAGAGGGACATCTGGGCCTCCCTACTGAAGCTGCTACCCCCGCGACCCGACCCTGGATAAGCGGAAGAAGACGGACGGACGGACGGACGGACGGAGGGAACCCAGTTGATTGCATCAAAGTCTTGACAAGCAGCATTCACTCCTGGAGAAGCGTAGAGCCACAGGGAGTCATCTGCATTGTCCATGGCTTTGCAGCAATCCCTCATACTGAGCAAGCATAAAGCGACAGCGGAAAGAAAAACTCCCCATTAACGGGAAGGAAAACCTCCAGCAGAACCAGGCTCAGTATGAACGGTCATCTGCTTCGACCGACTGGGGGTTAGAGAAGACAGAGCAGAGACACAACAAGAGAGACAAAAAAGCACAGAAGCACAGCCGATGTCACAGCTAACAGAATGCCAGACCATGTATACCTTCTATGAAGAAAAAAAGAGAGAGAACAAAAAGTTGAAAGATGAGAAGACGACAAGCAATGCAAAACTGGAGAACAGTAGAACTCAGAGTGAGAAAAATAGATCCTGATGTCCTCCAGTAGCCTAAGCCTATAGCATTAAAATTATAAAGGTAGCTCAGAGTAACATGAGCCACTCTAGTTATAAGCTTTGTCAAAAAGGAGATTTTAAGATTATTCTTAAAAGTAGACGGGGTGTCTGCCTCACGGACCAAAACTGGGAGTTGGTTCCACAAGAGAGGAGCCTGATGGCTAAAGGATCTGCCTCCCATTCTACTTTTAGAGACTCTAGGAACCACCAGCAGACCTGCAGTCTGAGAGCGAAGTGCTCTGTTAGGAATATATGGGGTAATCAGAGCTCTGATTTATGATGGAGCTTGATTATTAAGGGCTTTATACATTAGAAGAAGAATTTTGAATTCTATTCTTGATTTAACAGGAAGGAAATGAAGGGCAGCTAAAATTGGAGAAATATGATCCCTCTTGTTGGTTTTCATCAGAACTCTCGTTGCAGCATTTTGGATCAGCTGAAGACTTTGAACTGCATTTTGTGGACTTCCTGATAGTAAAGAATTACAATAGTCCAGGCTTGAAGTAACAAATGCATGGACTAGTTTTTCAGCATCACCCCTGGATAGAATGTTTCTAATTTTGGTGATATTACGGAGGTGAAAAAAGAAAACTCTGGAAACCTGTTTGATATGGGATTTAAATGACATGTCTTGGTCAAAAATAATGTAACGCAGTAGAGAAGAGTCCTTGGTATTTTAGATAAATGGGCCAATAGGTTCGGCTATCGGAGCACAGTGAGGGTGTTTAAATGACAACAGAGGCAGTTGGATGGTTTTAACGAACGACTGCTTTAGTGACATAAACCATAAAATTAACAAACAGTTGTACAAGACAAACAATTATGAAAATAAATTCAACACAATAAAATACATAAAATAATATGAACACTTGGCCAAGTGCTACTTCTCTAGTTTTATCTATCTTGGGTGCACCCTGTTAATCTGAATTCTGAAATTTAATAGATCACAGATTGTTGAAATTCAGTTCCCATTCAGATTGGACTCAACATCATTCACGTGAGGAGAGTGTCCCACACAGCAGTTTGTTACAACGTCCAAAATAAAAGTTATGTCCAAAGTCCCAGAATGAAACGATAAAAATGGAAAAAGTCAGTAAGTAGTCTCGTGCATAACAAACTCTGCATGAAGATTTGAGTGATACAGGCCTACCACACCGCAGGGTGCAGCAGCACTCCAAATGCAAAAGAAGGAAGTCAGTTCTTTCTCTAAGTCCAGGTGGGAAGGCTCGCCATCAGTCTCTTGAGGAATCCACCTCAGGAACGATCCAGCGTAACAAAAAACCTGACCTGTCAACACACAGGACCAGCACAATAATAGGATCTTTATCAAGCTGTTTTAACTTTAATCCTTAAATCGTGTTTCCATAGACATATCTGACATCAATTTGTTATTATGTTACTCAAACTTGCATTAAACAATTCTGTTTTTTTTTTTTTTTTACCAAAATGCAGTATTTCACTTACCTGACTCCGCCAGATAGATTTGCTCCGCATATCCATCTGGAAACCTTCCGTTGAAGTAATTTTGGGAAGGGGCAAAAATACTGGTTAGCTCATTGGCCTATGTTGGTGATAGATGGGCCAAATAAACCAATCAGATCAACGAAGCATATGACGTACTCGTCAACATGCTTCGTCGTCGCTCTGTTACGAGCGATGACGAAAACACAACCACAAGCCAAGCTACTCTTGCTGCTGCAGGTAAAGGCTCGTTAGCTCAGAAAAGAAATACTCTGTAATTCCGATAAAACTTGCTCGATAGCCGCACTAAAGCTAGTTTCATCGGCTGAAGCCGCCATGTTCTTTAGACTGAACTGTCGCTCCTCGTTGCGTCACACCTCAACCCGCCTCAAAGCCAACGCTGATTGGATGTTCGTTTGGTGAACGGCTCCAAATTTTCTTTAACGGAAAGTAGCCAGACTGATCTGCGAGTGAAACCTTGACAGCTCGCGAGATCAGGATGGTCTCACGAGGCTAGTATTTCACTGCATTTTCAATTCACATTTTGTTCTAATTGTAACATATTTTTTCAAGCACAATAATAAAACATTGAATTTTACCCAAACTCAGTAAAAGTTTACGTTTGAATCATTAAATAGCTCAAATAAAGGCTATTATTTAACAATAATGTGGAAAAACAGAACAAAACCTTGATGAAAGGCACAGAATATGCTCACCGATCTCAATGCATTAGTTTGGGACAACAATATGATGGCTCTGAGTCCAGACAGGTGGGACACTTCAGCTGAACAGAGAACGGAATGAACTTATATGAAACTACTACCCATAAGCGCTAGCAAGGCTAACAAAGTAGCTCTAATGCTCGGCAGAAAAATTGAAGTTTAGCCTTTTAACTCACCTCAACCAATTCCAGATTAGAACTTAGAAATTAAACAGCAATTCCAATTGCAAAAAGCTTCGTTTTTCATTCATGTGTAATACTTAGTGATGTTACATGATGTGCCGAGGCTTCGAGGCATGTGTCGAGTAATGGAGGGGGCGTTTCCGTAAACCGCGTATCGAAGCTTGCTTCATTTAGGGGAGGAGCCGAAAACGATGACGTCCGAAGCCTCGCTGCCCGGCTGTACCACGTGACTGCTTTGGGAAGTGGCTCAGATTTTGCCAGATGACCGGTTCATTCAGAACCAGTCATGGCTGCACGCTGGATCATAAAACAGTTCTGCTAACCAGATGCAGTTTAAAACGCCACTTGGTCTGTTTATAAGTTTCATTTTTATAAATTCTGCATTTTTTAACTACATGCACTGTATTTCTGTGCCTCAGCGCTTGCTCCTCTCCCCCCTCCTTTCCCTCGGAGCAGGTGCTTTTATCACCGTTCACCATTCAAAACGTGAATCACTGCATTTAATGTCCTCACATCGGTAGCAACGTGTGCCAGTTAAAGTCAATCGGAGAGTTAGTAGCTGTGTTTCATGCTCTGATTCTCATTGAATCAGTGGCGCTTCAGTGGGCTGCTGCCTCGCGCTTTAAAGGTATACTATGCAACCGGGGTTGATTTTCCAGCGAGGCTCCCCCCAGAGGGCGAAAGTAAAAGTGCACTGTCGTAAATATGCTCAGCTGTTCTGGTTTGTCCGTCAAGCCAGGCGTGGTTGTTTTTAGCTTAGCAGACAGGCGAACGCAACGAAAAGTGGAAAAAAACGGCAGTACAAACAATGACTAACACAGTGAAAGTATGAACATGCACACAGAGAGAGAGAAACCATTCCAATGCAGTGTTTCCCCTAGGAATTTGGGACGACCGGCGGAGCGGGGGAAGACAAACTTTGCACCGCTGAGCGGCTGAGCGGAGGGGAGACAAACTTTGCACCGCTGACCGGCGGAGCGGAGCGGGGGGGAGACAAACTTTGCACCGCTGACCGGGGGGGAGACAAACTTTGTGCCGCTGACCGGCGGAGCGGAGCGAGGGGGAGACAAACTTTGCACCGCTGACCGGCTGAGCGGAGCGGGGGGGAGACAAACTTTGCACCGCTGACCGGCTGAGCGGAGCGGCGCGCATATCGAGTTAGTTTTATTTTTTTATTATTATTTTTTTGGAATGTCGGCGAGGCGGTAGCGTGAGGGAAACCCTACAATGTTACTTACAATCGCATCAGCAGAAACGCGAGGTCCGCGTCAGCCTTGCAGCCTTCTATGTTCACCCGTGTACGACTCCTCTCTCTGTCCAGAGCCCTTTTCCTCTTTCTTGCCGGCTCCGACATGGGAACTGCACAAATATCGCCACTGCGCAACGAGCACACCTTTCACTGCGGGCGTGTAGCAGTTCTCGCCGTAAAGCAAGACCGACTCTCACGATGCACAGACTTCTGAGCCTGTGAATGCGGGCCGACTGCTCCTGCAATTGCAAGTGCGGTATTTCCCCCACAGACCACCAGGGCGGCCGAGAAAACCTTAGTTCAACCTGAAATGACTCATTTAATCATCCAAAACGGTATGGAACATATTAATTAACTGAAAAATGTTGCATAGTATGCCTTTAATTCAGGTGCGCACTTTTAAGGTCATTTTAAAGAACTTGTAACATCAGGGGCTTCATCTCAGACCTGTCAGTACCCCTGTTCCCTCTACAGGAGCCCTTTACAGTATTTAGTTGTGCATTTTCCCCACTGCTTATCCCTCGCACGCAGCGCACCAACGGGGGTAAAATCCGCCCACTGCACCCTGCACTGACGAGAGCAATAGAGATTTGTCTGGTCAGCGCGGTGACTGACTGAGAAACCTGTCGCTGTGAAAAGTGATGAGAATGTTATAAACTGTAACAGTCTAGAAGTGCATTGAGCTCAAAGGAGGGAGACATCAGCAGCTGGATCGTGTGTAAAAACGCAGCGTGAACCTCTGTGTGCTTCAGTGTTGCTGCTGAGGGGAAATTGTTGACCATAACCCCCCCTCCCCCACCCCCCCCACCCCCAAAATTAGCATAATCTCACTCTTAACTTTTGATCAAAGTTGAGAGGTCTGATTATTACACACCATGCCATATCACATGACACTACTATTTTGGGAATAATTACACACAGAGAATACATTCAAACAATATTTTATTATACACATATGTGTATACATAATTTATGTAGACAAATGATTTCGTCCTACACCTTTTGTGAAGTCATTCCCAAGAGCCATAATAGACAAAAAATCAATGCATCACACGTGTTAAGATACAGCTGGCTGTGATTATACACCTCGCCAGTAGGTGGTTTCGTGTGCACATGAAGCTCCAAGAAATGAACACTTTCTCAAACCAGTTGGCTAAAGTGGTTCAATGCCTCATGAGGCTTCATCTCACCATCACTAGTAATACTATAACGGTCTTAACACAGACTCTGACGCTGCACAGCTCAGCAGTCTCATCCTTGTGTTCGATCTCTCTCGCTCACACTATATTGCTGCAGACATGGGAAAGCAGGGCGGGACCTACAGGGGCAGTCTGCATTCTCATTGGTGGATAGACACTGGAAACTTAACTTCCTATTGGCTAGATAGACTACCTAGCTCCCTTAACGTCTGTTTTCTTAAAGAGGCATCCCCATTTTATGTATGTTACAATAACACCAAGATTTTTTTCTTTATTACTAGAGGCCAATTTAATGCCATCCAGATTAAGTGATTGATTAAGAAGTTTCTTTTTTAAGGACTTTGCAGGAAATTTAAAGTCATCCAGGTTTTGATGTCATCAAGACATGACTGCAGTCGAAGTAATTGATTGTATTTATCAGGATTTATGGATAAATGTAACTGAGTGTCACCAGCATAACAGTGGAAATTAATCCCATGCTGTCTGATAATTTTGCCGATCAGAAGCATATATATCTCTTTACTATTAAAGAGAATTGGTCCAAGAACTGAACCCTGTGGTACTCCACAAGTGACTCTAGAGTTTGAAGAAGATTTATTATTAACATGAACAAAATGGGATCTGTCTGATAGATAAGATTTAAACCAGCCAAATGCTTTCCCCTTAATCCCTACAGTATGCTCAAGTTTGTGTAGGAGAATATTGTGATCAACTGTATCAAATGCAGCACCGAGATCTAACAGGACCAGTATAGACACAAGTCCATTATCTGAGGCCATGATAATATCATTAGTGACCTTCACCAGAGCTGTTTCAGTGCTATGATGAGCTCTGAAGCCTGACTGAAACTCCTCAAGTGGGGAGGTAGGAATCTCTTGTTCCTTTTCTTTCAGCGTTTTGTATTAAAACATCTCCTTCTCTTAAATTATCTGCCGAGCAACCTTGAATGTTGTCACTTTTTTGCCACTGGTGATGCAAAAATTAAAGCAAAGGAATCATTTAACAAAGAAATAACCAAATATATATATATATATATAAAAAACAATAAAATCCCAAAAATAAAATGTCTGCCAAGGAGCATAATCTGTTTGTTCGATGTTTACATCATGGTCAGATTTGTTTTATCATATTTAATGTCCATGTTTCAGGCTGATCTGTCCTTCTAAGGTTCGCCTCAGCTCAGCATAACTAATAACATCAGATGATTTTGTAACTGATTATGTGCTAAGTGTGACCTTCGTGATATTCTCTAAATGTCTCTTTAGTTGCATTCAAATTCCAAGTAGAAAGGAAATAAAATAAATGAACAGAAAACCCTTGGAAAAAGCAACCATATTTAGTTCCATACAGTTTTGCTCAAACTCAAAGCACAGTTTTTTACATCTATTTAAATCAAAGATCATGTATATCTAAACTCCTTTCAAATGAACTGGTTTGTGATTACAAGCAATGAGATCTCAGTAATTTTATTACTGTAGGGCTAAAAACAAGTGATAGCGTTTAATTTCCCACAGTAAACTCATGAAGCTTTATGTACGGATTATTACCAGTTTCAATTTCTAACAAAGCTGAAGTATTTTTCGTTCAAGCCATGTTAATCTCTCAGTTTATCAATTTAATTTGGCCGGATATTTAATGTGGGAAGAAAACAAACTTTGTTATTGAAGTCTCCCTTTTGCTTCTTTAGCTTTTGACCTATTTCATGCTTAAAAATGTATTTGAATTACAGAGCTGCAGTCCCCATAAACAAATGAACATTTTTGAAACCATGATATTGATAATTTGAACTGAATTAATTTACACAGACGAACGTTTAGTTACATATGATACATACATACATACATACATACATACATACATACATACATACATACATACATACATACATACACACACAGGGCAGTCAAACTTTTTTACAGTAGCAGGCCACACACTGTCAGGTAGGAGGGTGCACTTATGCCGGGGCCTGAGCCCCGAAGGGGAGAATTTTGAAAAATAGTCTCCCTGATGTATTTTGGAAGCTTTCAAGACAGGTGATTATTTAAAGAATAGAGTCGGAGTGCATGTTTTGAATTGAATAAAAGGCAAAAAATGTGAATGATCAATTCTTCAAAAACAACCTTTGTTTTTTATTATTATTCTTAAAACATTATTTTTTCACATGATGTTATCATCATGTTTTAACAAGGTAAAGTAATCTCCATTTGCATAAAATTAGTTTAATTTGAATTACTAGCACCACATAAAACAGATCAGATTAGGTGAGGTCTATTCATCTTATTATTATTATTCACAGTTCTGTTCTAAAAACGATCGTAACATTTCTTCACAAACCAAGTCGAATTTTTATGATAAAAATACAGGGTTGGAATTTAAATTGAATTTACATGTTGAATTTCTTTCAGTCATATTGCTCTTTTGAAATCTCTTATCTCAGTTTAATTTCACTTGCACTCATCACACACACAATATATCATCGGCAAGGATTCTAGAGACGAACACAAAATGCATCCCCTGAAAAACTTTGATAATTTGCTACTGTAATATTATATTATATTTAATATTATAGATTTTTCAGAATAAAAAGCTAACAGATGTGCATAATCAAAAAATATCAGAAATACAATTACAGAGCATTCAGTATTGTAAGAAAGCCCACGCTGTTTCTGGATAAATACATTACTGTATGAGTTAAGTTCTATTCCGTTTTATGCCTCTTTCCTTGTAAGTTTGAAATGTCCCATGCTCCTGAATGCACCATAGCTTTCTGACGCTCGTGAATGCATCACACTGGTCTATGAACGCAGTGCTGTGTGCTGTGCACGTTTGATCTTCCGCTTAAGACAAAGCTTTGCAGTTTCGAAACTCACGTCAGCTCTCATGGTTTTATTGCACTTTTCGGCATAACACCGGTCTGTGTTTTGATCAGAAAAGTAGCATCTCGGTTGGAACAAGGAACCCAATCACTCGTTAATGTTGCTCTCAGTGGAGACAGATGCAAAGGTGATTTTTGGGGTGTATAATCGGGGAAATGTAGGCGGCGGCAAGAGCTGTTATAGACAGCGATTTGCCACCGTTGACCGGCTACATTTAACTGCCCTGCATACATACATACATACATACATACTTAGAAACGACGTCATTCAGACAAACAAACAGACACAGGCCTTAACTTCTGACAGGGAGGAAGGGCTGGTCTGATCCTAGCGACGGTTATGGCAGTCTCTTTCAAAATGCCCTGGCCAACCACACGTCCAGCACAAGGGCACATTGTAATCTTTGGTTGGTCCCTTTCTATGATTTCTGTACCGTGGTGTATCTCTACAGGGAATTTGACCCCATGGAGGTCACTGATACATCTGAAATGGGACATCTGGAGGGAGGGACCCCACAACCTGGTCTGAACCAAACACAGGTGTCGGGGCAGTAACCATCTGAGCAACATTCTTCTTCTTCCTCCTTTTACTTTGTTAGTCTCTCATCTTTTTTAGCTGTTCAGCTAAGAGTTGTTGTTCCAACTTCTGTGAATCGCTGCTAATCTGTTTCATATTCTTTTCACCCCTATCCAGCTGATGTACCAAAGCAGCCATCCATTGATCTAAAGGCATATCATAACTCGTAACCATTCTGTCCATGTCCTCCCTAACATCCTCGGTTTGGCCCTTTAACATTGCCTGTTTAAAGAGTTGCTGCAGCGTGACTGATAACGGGCAAGAGCCCGTCTGGTCTTCCCATACTTTCAACATCCTGTTCACATATGCTGAAGCCATCTCCCCTGCACAATGTGTAGTGTCATTTAAAAGGCCAGAATCCGTACTTACTGGATAAAACGTCCTCAGTGTGCTCCAAAGTTGCCGTGCCACCGGGGCCAGAGGAGCAGCTGCTCCTAGTTCGTCAGTTCCAGCAGAAACTTCAACCGCATCTACCTCATGTGGTTCCAGGTATGCTGTTAAGCCAGTACTCACATCACCAACAGCCAATACAAGCCCGCTCAAAATCTTCAAGAATACTTTGATCCAAAGGTGCATCCCTTCTCTTGGGTCAGGGAGCATGTTCCTCAGCTGAACACCGTCAGCACCTGGGTCATTCTACGAAACCGGTGCCTTTTGCGTCCGGTCCATTTCATGAGCTCTCAACAATGTACAAATGTGTCAAAATGTATTTCAAAGGATCAAACCTGTTAATTTAAGTGTTATGAATTACATAATGCATATATCAATATAATTGTAAATATAAATCCTACACTTTTTAGTAATTTTTACCAAGGACAAGGCCAATTTCCCCATGTCCGGAAAGTCACATATGGAATTTGCACCTAACATATTAATTTAAAAAAAATAATTTTTTAACCAAATTTTCATTAATGTCATGATTAAAAGTATGCTCTTGATACTCTACTATATGTTTTCTTTAAATAAAAGTATGATTTCCCATACAAAAATCCAGATTAATGCCGGTCCCGTAGTTTTACATACCACCCCGTAACGCTTACATGTTCTGGCTATTATAAAGACACTGTTTCTTTAAGTGACATCACAGACAGCAGATGACATCACTCAAACCCTTGTAGGAGCCAAGGTCTCAAGCAGGCAAGTTCCCACACAATTTGATATGCTTTATTTGCTCTATTTGGTAGTTAAATAGGGTCCGTTAAGCTTAACCTTACCACCCCATAACGAATAATAGATAGGGAAACTATTAAATTAGTTTTTTTTTTCCAACTGTAATGTAAAGTGAAGGAAATTTTAAACTGAATGGTATATTTGCTAGCTTAGCTAGTCAATAACAGTGCTAGCTACAGTCATTCTGAGGTGAAATGTACCACCCCGTAACATACCACCCCATAACACTTTGTATCGTTATGGGGTGGTAAGGGGAATGTAGAGGGGGGGGTCAAGGGAAAATCGTACGAAACATCGACTTCGGCCGTACAGCCGCAATGATTTTGAATACCGTACGTACGGATTTACACATACAATCAGTATGTATGTGTTCGTTATGAGGTAGTGTACGTACGCGCGCAATAAAAGCTCCAGCATTTCGCCCGCTTGGTCCAAGTCGACGTTTCGTACGGGCGTGCTGCCTTCCGTGCACCATGTGATGGCGCTCTCTTCTAGATTTAGCGAATCGGGGGGTATCGGAGGGGGGCGCGTACGAAAGGAAGGATAGCTGTACCTTACAATGGCTTAGACCACCCAGGATAGCGCCACCAACGTGTTGGAAAGTGCACTGCACGAACACAACTACGGAGGGGAGGGGAAAAGTGGGGAAGCTTCTGCTATTGGCCGAGACCGTGGCTTATTTTATTATGCGTGTTTTTTAGGGGCCAAGGTGTACATAAGGAGGAAGGCTGTACAGAACTGGTTCCATTGCTTTACAATGGCTTATTAGACCACCCAGCATAGCGCCACCAACGTGTCGGAAAGAGCACTGCACGAACCAACTACGGGTGGCAAGGGAAAAGTGGGGAAGCTTCTGCTATTGGCCGAGACCGTGGCTTATTTAATTATGCGCGTTTTTTAGGGACCAAGGTGTACAGAAGGAGGGATGGTGTACAGGCCTGTCCAAATATCAATAGCACCAATGGTGGTGGGAAATGGTACTGCAGCATATGGCCAAGAGTGGAAATCTGGCCCCGTTTTGTTTCTGGAGCTATGCCACCAGCCAAGCAATATTTGATTTTTGATAATTGAGGCCTTTGCAGCTCATGGATTTGGACCAAACATATAAATGCTAATTTCCTGGAAGTGCTCTACAACATGCCACTAACCACATCTTCTTATCTCATTGCTAAAAGGAAGTAGCTATAGGAAGGGGATACAGGTATGAGCTCTTACCTGTTGGTAGATGCCTCAAAGGGGCTCCTGTATGCCAGACAACTTCCTAAGGGCTCAAGACAGTATTTGAGTCTCAAAAGCTGAGGCAGAAAGGTTTATTTATGCGCAGTGATACCAAACTTTAGATATGAGTTCTAGCTCACCCCTCAACCGCCGTCTGTGATTTTTGTGCCTCTGGGTGCTTGCGTCTAAGAATGGCAACCGTTTGAAGTATGAAAAAGAGATGCACAAAACACAGAGAAGCAGTGTGTTTTGTGCCACTGTTCAGCATAGGAGCAACAAAGGGTAACAAACAAAAGAGTCAATGGAGACGATCGAAACAAGCCCACTTGAGCCCATGTAGCTTTTTCCTTTGTCTCCCAGCAGCTGGGTTTTCACCTTGCTTAGGAGGCCTCAATGGGGCCTCCTAGAAACCAGTGTTCTGTGCCACTGTTTAGCAAAGCAGCATCATAACCTCACAAACTTGGTACCAAACGAAACAGTAAATACAGACGATTGAAATAAGCCCACTTGAGCCCATGTAGCTCTATCCTTTGTCTCCCAGCAGCTGTTTTTTTCACCTTGATGAGGCCTTAATCAGGGCCTCCTAAAAAGAAGTGTACCAAACTTGGTACTGTCATGGTTTTCAGATGACGAGCCCACATGCAGATACGATCGGGAAGCAAAGCACAGTTTTAAGATGTTTATTTAGGAAACAGGCAGATATAACGGACGGGACTACGGACAACTCGGCAGGGTCAGAACGTCACGGCTGGAGAGACTGCAAAGAAAAGAAGAGTAAGTGACTCTGAAAGGTGAACCAGGAGAACTACTAGAAGCTGCGCTGCTTACCATAAAGCTGGGCGGACCTAACTGGGGAGAAGTAGCTCTGAGGGAACTCTGTGATCCTAGCCCTGTTGGTGTTCAGCGGCTAGTGGCTGAGGGTGGCTGATGTTACTGGTGAGGGATCCAGAGCGAGCCTCCTCGGAAGTGGGTGACAGATGGATTGACCAGAGTGAGGGAAGAACCAGCAGAATCCGGAAGCACCAAAAACTGTGACAAAAACAGGGAGATCCAAAATTAGTCAAAGTTCAAAGACAAAAAAACTCACAAGCATGTTTTCAGGAGTTGGGTCAGAGGCCACGTCGTACCACCACTGCTTAAGGCTCTGGCGTCTTCCATCTGTCAGCGCTCTGCTTAAGAAGCCAGAGGAAGCCGCCTGCAATGAGCTGCAGGTGTGGGCCACACCCCCTCAGCCAACTAGGCACACCTGAGGAGTAGAGTTAGAGCAGGACAACACAGAGGGCCAAGGTGTACGGAAGGAGGGAGGCTGTACAGGCAAGATGGAAGTACAAAACGGCTCTCTGAGCAGAGTGGATAACAACATTGCCTTCCACCCAGAGGAGCAGGGTTCAAATCTCCCCTCAGCCATCATATTCTCATTTACAACATTAAAGCAAATAAACATCTTGTACTTTGAAATATTTTTCTAATTTCTTAATAGGACTCTGTAAGGGAAATTTGGAAACAGATTAAATAATAATTTGAACATTATCTTTTAAAAAGTGGCGTTTTTTTTAGGTCCTAGATGTATATAACGCGGTAGCTGACGTACATATTGAGTGTACATAACGCAGTAGCTGCCGTAATTATAAACTGTACATATCACGGTAGGTGATGTACATATAAAGTGTACATAACGGCGTAGCTGCCGTACATATAAAGTGTACATAATGCAGTAGCTGCCGTAATTATAAACTGTACAAATCACAGTAGGTGATGTACATATAAAGTGTACATAACGCAGTAGCTGCCGTAATTATAAACTGTACATATCATGGTAGGTGATGTACATATAAAGTGTACATAACGCAGTAGCTGCCGTAATTATAAACTGTACATATCACAGTAGGTGATGTACATATAAAGTGTACATAACGGCGTAGCTGCTGTACATATAAAGTGTACATAAAGCGGTAGCTGCCGTATATATAAACTGTACATATCACGGTATGTGACATACATATAAAGTGTACATAACGGCGTAGCTGCCGTACATATAAAGTGTACATAATGCAGTAGCTGCCGTAATTATAAACTGTACATATCACAGTAGGTGATGTACATATAAAGTGTACATAACGCAGTAGCTGCCGTAATTATAAACTGTACATATCATGGTAGGTGATGTACATATAAAGTGTACATAACGCAGTAGCTGCCGTAATTATAAACTGTACATATCGGTAAAACATGAACAGTCAACTACAATGGTATATATGATGTCAGATGAAGCATTTCCTCATATTTCTCTTTCTCTCCATGTTGAGCTCAAGGAATTAGGGGGCATGGTAAAACGTTCCCTTCAGGCCACTGATTGGGCTGTAGTTTCATTGCAAGGTCACTACTGACTCTCCTGTCTGAGTGAACCAGTACCCACATAAACTTCAAGCAGAGGAAGGGATTGCTGATACCATTGCAGGCTGGAGTCTTAGAACCCTCTGCCTCAGCCTGGAACACACCCATTCTTCCAGTGGATAAGAAAAATACTGCTAAATATCGCATGGCATATGTTCTTAGAGCCATAAATTCTGTTTTAAAAACACCTACAATTTCTGTGCCTAATCCATACGTGGCCATTTCCAGTTTTGAGCCCTCCCACCAGTGGTATAAATGTATTGATTTGGCAAATGTTTTCTTCTGTCTCCTTTTGGCTGAGGAATGTCGGGATATTTTTTTCATTTACTTATAGAGGTCGTCAGCTACGCTACACCAGATTGCCACAGGGATTTGCTCTATCACCAGGTATTTTTAATCAGGTTTTGAAAGATGCTTTACAGATGTGTCCTCTGCCAGGAAATACCACTCTCATTCAGTATGTCGATGACCTGCTGTTGGCATCTCCTACCGCTGAAATCTGCCTTAAGGCCACTGAGTTAGTGTTGAGACACCTCCATTAACATGGGTTTAAGGTCAGTAAAGAGAGATTGCAAGTTGCTAGAAACAGGAGTCTTTCCTGGGCCATGTTATTTCTGCAGGAACAACCAGTATGTCCTCCAGCTACAAGCAGAGCATTTTAACACACCCTAAACCACTGTGCGTGAAAGATAAACTGTCTTTTTTGGGACTAACTGGCTACAGTCGCAACCACATTCCCAGGTACACTGATCTCACGCAAACTTTGAGGGACCTCGTGAAGATGCAAGGTATGACAAAATGTATTAATGTTTTGATTTGGATTGAGGAAGCTGAGGAAGCGTTTGTCCTTAAACAAAGGCTAACATCTGCAGCTGAGTTGACTCTCCCAGACTACTCTTTACCGTTTTGCCTTGATTTTTCTGTAACAAAACTAGCAGTAAATGGAGTTTGGTTTTAGAAATAAGGGGGAGAGAGAGAAGGGTGCTAATGTACATATTAGTGATGTTGGATAACATGGAAAAAATTTCACTCTCAATAGACACAACATGCAAAATGAATAGCCAGATTGATTCAAAAGACTGCTCATTTAATCATGGGACATGCTTTACATGTTTTGACAACTCATAGGGTGGTGGCTTATGCAAATTCACTAAGATTCACTATGACTGCACTCAGACAGCACAGGCTTTGCTATGGATGGCCCCCAGTTGTTTACAGGCAGGTGCTGTTTCAGACATGACGGTGAAGGACTGAAAGCTGCATATGCTGTGGTGGAACGAACAGGATCAGGATTTGTAACAAGGAAGGCAGAAAGGTTAGAAGGACATCAGTCAGCACAGAGAGCAGGACTAGTGGCAGTGGTTGTGGTATTGAAGTTGACAGAAAGATAAGAAGTGAATGTGTACACAGATTCAGTATGTGCTGAAGGAGCAGTAGATGTGGAACTATGTCAAGGGTTGAAATTTTCTTGGATTGATTAATCTGGGGGCCAGTTGACCAGCACAGGACACAGTGGATGGACTTGTGCAACTCTTCCATGCTTGCTGTTTAATGGAGTGGAAGATGAAGTTGGTCTCCGTATGACGGAGCCGCTGTTAACGTTGGAACGTACAACGGGGTTGTTCCCAAAAAAAGTCAGATTGTGGACATCAAGGATTCCCTTGTGCATATTCTGTGCAAACATCCCCTTCATTACTCAACACATGCTCCGAAGCCTCGGATCATCTCAGAACATCACTAATATTTATCTTAGTCACAGGTAACAGTGAACATCTTGGACACTTCTCACCAAAAAGAGGAGAAAAACGAAGCAAGAAGCTTTTTTAGGCACGCTCTCTAAACATGAACGTGACAACGCAACATGCTTCCCTGACCTTTTAAATTTGCAGAACTTAAATCTGGACGTGTATATGTCGAAAGATATATGAGGCTGCCTACAGCCTCTATATATCTTTACATCCCTCATCTTGATAGCATCTTCTGTGTAACAGAATTTCTGGTCACAGGGAGTTTCTATGGGTTTACAGCCCTGCATGTTGAACCATGTCAGTATCTTGTTGTTGACATATGTTTCTTGTGACATTTTCACACATATATCAGGCTGGACAAAATCAATACCAAGAAAATGATTAAGGCTGCCTAGTCCATCTTAAATCTGACTGAAAGCATCTCCTTCACATCATTCATTACATTTTCATTGCTTGCTGCAATTATCAAGTCACCAACCCAGATGATCATGATTTTTTCTCATGCTTTGTCTCCTTGGTGTAAACACAGTGGTCTGCTGGATTTTGCATGAAACCGTTTTCAGTTAGATAATCATGTGGAACCTTATTCCAGTTTCGGCCAAATTGTTTCAACTCACAATGATTTTTCTAGCTTACATACCAAATCTTTCCCTTCTTCATAACATCATCAGTGTAGGTTTCATAATCGACGGGAGCATGTAAGTAAGCTGTTTTTACATCCATTTGATGGACTGACAGATCTTTCTGTGCTGCCTTTTCAGAAGTATTCTGTTGGCTGTTTGGGGAGAAGGTTTAACCATAATCTATCCCCATCTTCTGGCTGTAGACCTGCGCTACAAATCTTACTTCATACTTATCATTTCCGTCAGTGTCACTCTTAACAAAATAAACCTACTTACGCCCCACTATTTTCTTGCCTTTGGCAGAGTAGTTAGGGTAAAAGTGTTGTTTTAATTTAAGGCCTGGACCTATTTGTCCATGACTTTAATCCATTACTTTGAGTTATCTGAATCCACACCTTATTTAAATGTGCTTGGGACACCACATACAGCTTTGTAACAGCAATCTATGGTAGTGTGGATCTCATCACTTTTGTTGTTACAAGTCACAAAATGTTTTAGATGTGCTATACCAAAGGCACCCAGTGACTGCCTCTCACAGCAGGGGGCTCACTGTATAAAGACTAACCACCCAGGTTTATCGCTCTCTTTTGCCCCTGCTTGGAGATGCATTGGGGAGAACACTCATCTTCCTCTGCGGATGATCCGACTGGAATTTGGAGAGGGAGAATCAAAGCTAAGTGCATCCCTGCCCTTTTCCAATGTCAGAACTTAAGCAGCTGACTGAAATGGAAACAGGCTGTTTGTAACCTTTCTCAGCTGTTCCAGGAATGCTGAGTTGAGGCGAATGGTAAATGGCTTGTACTTGTATAGTGCTTTAACTTGTCTTGACGACCTCCAAAGTGCTTCACACTACAGTTTTAGTCATTCACCCATTCACACACACATTCACACTCTGACGGTAGTGAGCTATGTCAGTAGCTACAGACAGACTCCTGCGGCTAGGCAAAGCTAAGAGGAAAGCTGATCTGAAGTTGCCCGCTGCAATCAGCATAGGACACCCCAGAAGTAGCAGCCATGCCAGGAACGCTGTGTTGAGGTTCCCATGTCCACAACCTGAGCACCCCCCCACGGAGCCGTGTACAGCTTGCCCAGGCTTGGTTTCCCAAAGGACGACTATTTTCCCGTTCGAGCTAGCTACATGCTTGCTCCTCAGAAAATCCAGCTTCACCCTGCACCCACTGCTTCTAACTGGATCTCCAAAGTCAACCGAACGGACACAGAGGCATAGACAGGTTTGACAGAGTTAGGCATGGAAAATAAAAAGTTTGTGTGTGTGTGTGTGTGTGTGTGTGTGTGTGTGTTTTACTGTCTTGTTTCAAGCTTTGACCGAGGTAAAGACCGAGCTAACAGGCATAGCTTCTGCTAGCGTTCTTGAAACAAAGCTTTGCTGATGTGTTTGGGTATGATTTACGGTTATAACAAACTTTATTTCCATAAGGGTTATGTAGACCTATGGGACATTATTGTTTGAGTTGTCCGGTCCGCTCATTATGACCAAATAGAGCTTAAAAGTCTTTTTAAATTAGTGGCGAATATTCGTGAGCATAGCGCTAGTTAGCTCCTCTTAATAGGTTACTGCTACCACAGAGTAAACGTAACTATGGTTCCTTTCAAACGTGTTTGTTTTCATTTCGCTTCTTTATCGTTTGATAGTGCTACGAGCTTTATTGCATCATTAATAGGGAAGATTTATGTTGATTTAATAGTGTTTTGTGTAACTTTAGAATTAACCCAACAAACTAATGACTGATCGCTACAGTGCCCAGTAGCTTCCTGGAGAAATAATTGCATGAATAAAATCAAGTGTCTTAAAGGTATTGATTTTACTGAGCAAATCATTGCTGATCTCATCAGCTTATCTGCAGATGATTGGAGTAATTTAAATAGTTTTAACCTTGCTGCATGTGATAGAAAGATTCAGGAACTAATTAACGTTATTGAAAACCCAACTAACGATGCTCTGATTACAGAGGTTCTTTGCCAGATCACCCTGTTGCATCAGCAAATATCCCAGTTGAAAGCTACACAGTATCTTCAGTTGCAGGTTGAGCATCAGATAGTTTTAGGCAGGGTAATTGCTGCCAAAGTTGAGCTGTTAAAGGCTGAGGTGAGGATGGAAGAAACTGAAGCTGAGACACAATGTTGGCGAACCTGCCTCTCACCGGGGAAGTGAGATCCCCGTCCTGCAGATGAAATCCTCACACTATCAACCCCAACAGGTTGTCTCATTGTGTGAGCTGGAATCATAGATCAGCTCTACAGTTCCTAACGCAGCACCTAGAACAGAGCCAGTCATCCCAACATTTAGGATAGAGCCTCTAAATTTAGAGTTTACAGAAAGTACTTCCAAACACCCCATGGGAGGTGCTGGAAGTCAGACTGTGCACAGTGGAACCCTGCACCACCCTACTGCATTGGCCAAAGAGCACCAGATAAATAACTGCAGACGTAGGTGGTTCAGATTGGAGGGATGAGCATACATCACACCTGACTCGTACCACCACCTGTCCTGACTCTATGCCATCCCCTAAGGGGCCCTTAGGAGTGAGAGAAACAGAAGATACATCCTGTGGTCATATTTGCTGTTAAGTTGATGGACAGGGTCGCTGCCTTTCAGAACCTTTTTCCTAAATATTTATCTTTTAGGTTTTTTTCCTTGTGAAACTGTGTTCTCTTTTGACTTTTTCAGGCATTTATCTCTGCTTTTGCTCCCTCAAACTAATTTTAAAATTATGTTAAAATTGACAATATAAAGCTTTTCACAAACCATTACGTAGAGATTTCTGTATCACACATTCCTAACTTCTTAATTCAATTTAGTTTTTGTATATAGCACCAATTGACAATAATCATCTCAAGGCAATTCAATCAAACCTGTAAACAGATTTAAAGTTAACTACATGATTCCATCCCAATTTCACCCTTCTAACTAAAATTCTTGTTGGGATCTTTTTGTTGTTTATTCTTTAGCTTCAAGTTGATTATTACTTTTAAAACCTAATGACTACGGATAAACTGTAGTGTTGAAGTAAAATCAGATAGGTATGTGCCAAGTATTGTTTTTCCACTGATTTTACAGTGTTGGGTGAATAATCAGACTGAGCAAGTTCCCTATCCATTTTAAACATATTTACATCTATTCGATCTTTTGTGTCAAGGTTTCATACAGCTTCTGGTATACCCAGGAGAATATTATATAGCCAACAGGTGTGACTGCAGTGCACTACCTCAGCCATGCCCACAGGTGGAAACATGTCACGGGAAACAAAAGGTAAACAAAAACACCCAGCACACTTAATGAGCATTCACACCAATGTTGTGCTATAATACACTGTTTTAAGTTATTTAATGTTTAATAAATGACTCTCTGTCTGTTAGGTATTGTTTGGTGAATATCAGTTGAAGAGCTGATATCAGGACAATAGTTGAAAGGAATGATTTGAGCATTGGCGTTCTTTTAACAGCAAATTCTGCACACATATAGAATAAATAAGTGAAAATTTCTCTTCAAGTTCAATGGACATTAATATTCAATATCAATGTGTTAATAACGCTCATAGCACTATCAAACAATGGTGGAGTGAAACAAAACAAACCTTATGTTTGAAACAAACCTTAGGTCCGTATCCGAGAAGGGCGAATGTTACTGGAAGGTAATAGCATTAGACTAGCGGGCATTCGGCTTTAATTTTAAAAAGCTTCGGCTTTATTCTGATCGTAATGAGCGAACCGGATAACACAAACGTCAATATCTCACCAATGTATAAAACCCTTGTGGAGATAATGTTTGTCATAATCGTAAAAACACACTCGAATGGCGTACCGCGAGCAAGCTATTTTTAGAAACGTAACGTCACGATGACGTCACATCACGTGGTACGCAGTAGGGCAAGCTTGCATAGTCCGCTGCTGTGTCGCTGTAAAAGAGACGTGCGTTAACCTTGGTTTACTCGGTAAACGACTGCTTTTTCCAAATCTAAAACCATGGTTTTTAAACATTGTTGCTATGGAACGTGCAACAGCGACTCGAGGTACGCTGATCGGCCGCATATGAAGGATGTTTCCTTCAAGACTGCCAAGGAGAAATGTGTGCACTGGGTACACCGGTGCGGTCAGCCTACACAACAGTTCAACCTGGAAAAAGTTACCAAATTCACGTACATATGTAGCAAGTATTTTGTCGGAGGAAAGGGCCCAACCGAAAAACATCCTGACCCAATTCCAGCGACATCAAGTAGTGAACAGGTAAGAGTATTTTGGTGGCCGACATGTTAATAATGAAGCGCCTGCTACCATGATAGCATATAGGCTATCATGGTAGCAGGCGCTAACATGATACCCTGCTACCAGGATAGCTTACTCAAAAACATTTCAAATAAGACAAACATTAAACATATACCGATCCCTGGACGGTGATTACAAACAAAAAAACGGCAGACGACAAAAACAAAGTTTACCGTTCGATCAACTCGGCCCGTTTTCCGATCTTTTTAAGCCCTCGACACTCAAGCCATCGTTTGAGCTGAAGGTTGGTGTGTTCTTTGACAGTGCAACCAGTAATCCGTGCGCCTGGAACATCGTCTTGGGAAAGTTTAACGGCTGCAAAGTCGGTCATATCGCTGGTTCTGTTGTGCGTGTAATAGCTGGTTGCTACGGGCGTTCTCTACCTGTATGCCCTACCTAAGCGGCAAAAGGGGCGTTGCTCTTGAGTCGGTGACGTCACGTGCGCTGTACGCCATTACATCAGCGTGGCATGGTTTCAAAGGCTAACGGGAGCTATGTCGGTTAGCTCCATGTGTTTAAAAATACCTTGACAACACACTAAGTAAACCTTCTAAATAAACCATTTAACTTTCCCTATTTATTTCTCTGCCAAATTTATTTCGGTGCCTCTGTGTCAGTTTGGTTCACTTTGGGCATCCAGTTGGAAGCAGTACTTCAAGGAAACATTGGTTATATCAGCAACGGGCAGCAGGCATGCAGTTCTTGGGAAGCTGCAATGCGGTCGGAGCAGGTGGTTTCGGATCGTAGTAGAGTCCCCGGCATGTGAAACTCAGCCCTGCAGCGGGCGACTCCAAATCAGCCCCTCGTCTCAGCTTGGCCTAGTGAGGAAAGGAGACCGCTCTGCATCGCCTCGAGTCAGCTTTCCTGCAACCGTTGAGGAAAATAAACAAAGCTGCTTTGGCATTCTTTTCCCTTCTGCGTCTGGTTACTCAGAAGTTAGTCTGCAGACTTAGCTTCCACCCAGCCTGCAGTTCTCTTGACGAAGAGAATTCCTCTCTTTGCTGTTCCAACAAAACAACGGGAAATGAGTTTCACAGAAAGCACATTTTACTCAACTTGGTTGACCCTGCAGATGCTTGTGAGTCTCTGAGTCCCATGCGGCCCGCATGGTGGCTGGTCTCCCCAGCACGGGCCCTCTCCTTGAGAATCCACAGGCAAGAAGGAAGATAAATGAGGTGTAGTCTGGCTTCATAGCAGGGCACCCTGCTGAGGGGGCCAGTTCTTGGTGCAGCAGTGTGAAATTCCTTTGCTTACAACCCATTCAGATTTTTACTGATGGATTGATGGCACATGTTATGGAAATATAAAATAGTTTTTGTGTTTAGTATATATTTTTAAAGCAGTGAAAGTGACCTAAAGTCTGATCATTAGACAGTGGCTTTGACTTGGGATGGGGATTTTGCAGACTCCCTCAAGAAGGAAATAATAGATGGGTGCGAAGCACAGTGGCTATAGAGTTGAAAAATCTGAACTTTTGTGTCTTGTCACAAAAACCAATCAGGAACTGGACGTGGCTGTGATGTGGGGTGAAGGGCTGCAGTGGAGACGAAGCTGTTTCCATTCAACATGTAAAACAAGCTCATAGAGTCAGTCTGCAGTCGGCCTGAGTTGTATGACTCAACAAATTATTACTAATGAGACAATTCCAGAGAGGACCAAGCCTGCAGAAGAGTGACTGAGGAGACTGAAGTGGCAGGTAAGTGAAAGCATCACTAGATAATGCCATTGTACTACTGTATTTCTGGTTTGTCGACCGCTGTGCAATGGCTGTCACTCACCATGCGAAATGCGATATATCAGGTGAGCGACAGCACGCTAAAGTGGTGACTTAGTCACCAAAATGCACCTTCACAGTATAAAAGCATGAAACAACTTCTGTTGACATTATCTTATCTTATCAACATGTTTGGTAATATTTTGTTAGCTGTCCAGTAGGGGCGATTCAAGGATCTGACCTTAAGGGGTGCTCAGCCCCCAGTGTTGACTGTAATTCCTGGCATGAACAACAGGCTTTCCATTTTTAGTCCAGATGTAAGATTCTTAGAGTTGACACATTTTTGAGCTAAAGCTCGTCAAACAAGCTACAATATAGGACCATCCAAAGGCAGTGACAAACGGATTGAAATTTTCATACGATAAAACCTTGTGCATTTGTAAAACCTGAATGATGGCAACAGTTAGACTAACTATATTGATATAGCTAGTGAGGAATAATTTCCCTAAAGACAAAAAACTAACTTAGCTTTCTTGAAATTTAATTTTCTCTGGCTTAACAGAGCAGAACATGGTAGCCCACAAAAACCTTTTGCTGCACAGTGTTTGTCACCTGGCTGAAAAAAGGGCTGATACTACTACACTTTCCTTATTGTTGTATTGCTTTGCTTAAAAAAGAGACAAATTTAGCAGTTTGGATATATACCCAGTTGTGGAGAAGTATATATATATATATATATATATATATATATATATATATATATATATATATATATAATAAGATAATAAATCCCTACACATATCCTTAATTAATTTAATGAGTGCTTCGGACACAGATGCCACATGTGCAGACAAGAATATAGCTGCAGATGTAAAATGTTCGAATAGAAATAGATCAAAATGGCAAGAATAGCTGCGCTCTGCTCTTTTTAGCAACTAAAAATATCTGTGGTCCCATCATGGGCTGATTGTGAAACAAAGATGCAAGGGCGTAGGTTTGATTTGAACTGTGGTAGAGAAACCTACGTACCAACAAACCTTCCCTGGTCTGACGTCATTGGTCCTACGTAATATGCATGCTCCTATCTTTTGATGCTTGTCTTGTACGTCAGGACGCGTTTCGTCTGTATAAAGAGAAAATCAGTATTTCTTGTTACATTTATACAAATTTTATAACCACGACACACACTAGATGCTTTTTGTTAATGTTTAAAGCATCACAGGATCTGGTGACTGTCGATTTGGGACTTTATTTCCTTTTAAACTAACAGCAACAGAGACAAACGGTAAATATGTGTCTATTAAATCAAATATAGTCACAATATGTCTGTTGTCTATCCTGTATTTTCTTTTGAAGATATAGAAATGTGCAGAGACAAACCCCACCCTTATTTTTTTATTTAAGATACTCTCTCTGTATCATAAAACACAGCAAAATTATACATTTAAGGCACAGCAAATAAATGTATTGTATTTACTCTGCACTGGAAGTAGAACTGTAACTGACACTGACACCATTTCAAATATTAAATTCAAACAACAAATGTACAAGTGGGATGTAGTTACTCTCTTTAGCCCATTTCGTGTAATTTATCTTAACATTCCAAACAAATTTCTTACATCATATATCTGAAGTGTAGATAACAGCTTCTCCTTACCTACATCTTCTCAGACAACTAATTATTTCCCCAACAATAGTAAGTTGTCAATGTTTAAATGTGCAGTAAATCTTAATACATAAGGAGCATGGAGGACCCAATACTGTACTTTGAGTAAGATGGATGACACAGAGACTGAGTTGTTACATGAAAGGTTTTCCATTTCATCATTGAAATGAGAACATATTAATATACTATTGGTATATACTAGTACGACTATTAAAGAACAGCAGATTAAACTTTAAGATATGTAAAGGCCTATATTAAATTAATTTTGCGACCACATCAACAGATTAAATAATTTCTTACTTTTTGGTGTACCAAATTACCCTCGTAATGGTGTAATATTTTATGGGCTAAGCCCCTGATGATGAGAATGTCTAGCTCCGCCCCTGGTTTGTACTAATTTACTAATGGACAGTGTGGAAATCTATGTACAGTAAAACCAATGTAAATAGTGTTCCTCTGTTTGTATTTGTCTTTATCCTAATTCTAGAAGTAGAAATAGTCAAATAAATAGCAGCATTATTTTGTGGAATCCTAATCATGCAATTATAACTAAGCAAGAGTCTAAACAAAAGGTAGCAGTTGTTTAGGCAGCATCTAGTGTTGTTATACTGTATATTATGTAAAATGAATTACACCTGCTATTTATGCATGAACTGCATCAAAGGTCGACAAAAAATGAAAACAATAGCAACGAAATATTGGTAAAACTGAAACCCTCACCTTTTCTTTTTCAGACGGCTGTGGCTAAGAATCTGAATTTTTAATTGTCTACAGTCTTTGCTTTTCCATCTTTCCAGCAGTCTTTAGAGCTCCTCCCTGGCACAGAGTATTTAGTTTTATAAAAGAGATTAGGTTTTTGTTGATAAAATGTATTATACTTCAGAATTACATGCTATTTTGAGATTCTAACGTTGGTTACTTACATTTCTCCAGTTCCATAAATCAAAACTCTCTTCTGCTTCTGTTCAGAACTGCACTCAGCAGCTTTCAGCTATTTTAGTTCAGATAATTAGTTTCTTAACTGGGACTAGTTTCGTAGCTTAGTATTAATTGTGGTTACGGCAGTATCCCAGTAAGAATCAGAACTTAAATCTCGCGCTCCAAGCATGCACGAACATGAACACACACACACGCGCAATATAAAACAGCCAATCAGGAAGAGGGAAGGCGGAATTTAAGGCAGCAAAACCAATGAGAGTGGAGTTAAACAGCACACAGCACAGTCACGTGTGCTGCAGATTTAAAGGGACAGGAAAGAAAAAGCAGGCAGTGGAGCTGCGCACAGCAGCGTTGAAATGACACAGTGGGAACGCCGAGCGCTTCAAACGGAGGCGCTCCTGGCAAACCCGTGCATGTACGCACGTCTGGCAGAGCCGAACCGACAAGCAGGAATACTCTGAATACATTTTTTAGGGGTGCTGAGCTAAGATTGAGCACCCCTAAAAATGGCCTAAATACGCCACTGCTGTCCAGTATATTGGCAGATTGATTACGCTTTTAAGAAAAATGGGGTCGTCTTTAGGAATCTCTGGGATTTAGTAGAGCTCTATCAGAAAATTTTGCCAAAACTATAGAAAAGAAAAGCTGCTGAACATGGTATGATGTTGGCCTTTAGCTCACAGCCTGGACTTGGTGAAGTCTTGTAGCAAGCTTTAATCATGGTCATGAACTTTGGACATTATTGAATTATACAGCATTCTTATATGTAGCATCACTTAATTTTTAAAATTTTCGGTGATTATTTCACCAGACAATTCTAGAAAGCTTGAGAATGCAAGTGAATGCATTGTTTATTTGAAGTACCAATATTTGTTTAGTCTTTTAGAATGTTTTGTCAGAAAATTTTTAAATTAATAGCTATTCAACAAACACTAGTCTTCTCAGACATCACAACAATTAAAATACTTATATAAATAAAATGAGTGTGGCATTTCTCTTGTACTTCACAACAAAGCTTAATCTTTTTTATTGTAAATATTTACATTGGATTGATTATAAAAGCAACATGGATGCTGGTGAGAAAAACATAATTGTTGCCTGTTTTAATGCAAAACAGGTCGTTTTTAAAGAATGGAAATTACATTTTGTACAATTCATTCAAATACAAATGTATAAACCAGACAAGCTTGATGGTTTGCCAGAAAGCACATCAGTACAATACATAGTTGTCATGGGATGTCACATATCCGGGTACTCTGTCGCTAACCACAATGTTGGTAGGTAGAATCGCTTTAGAAATGGCTGAGTAAATAAAGCCCATTTTACACAGACCCTTCTCTTATTCGGCAACTAGTCTCCGCTCGGTCCGGCTCTATACCACTCGTGTTGGTTTTCAAAAGGCCAGAGGATTGGTGAATACCTCCTGGGGGGGGGGCTTCAGCCCCACCTCCAGTGTTTTGTGCTCTGCCACTATTAAGTATTATTGTATGACTTTAATCATATATATATATATATATATATATTATATATATATATATATATATATATGATAATATGATATATATATTATTAGATATATAATATATGAAACATACTAGATAATATCAAATATATATAGATCCTATATAGACAACATACATATCATATCATATATATATAGATACTATATAAATATATATATACTAATATATATACACAATATATACATATACACACATACATAAGATACATACATATAACACACACATATATATAATATATACATAATATATACACTATATAGAATATATTATATATAATAATATATAATATTATTTATATATATATACTATAACAACACACACACCTACAGACACCACACACACACACACACACACACACACACACACAATGAGTACACTGTACTGAGAGAAATATCAGTGATATTTACTGTATCACTAGCCAAATTAGTTTGGGAAAGCTAATCTCAGCAAGGAAGAAGGTGAATGTTTTTGTCATTACTTACTCTGCCAGTCACCAGAACTTTTTATTCACATAAAGAGCTTGGACGTCCTTCAGAAAGCAGTTAAAAGACCAATAATATGCATTAAAGAATTTCAGGCTGCGAAGCTCCTCCATTGTGTAGGCACTCTTTTTGTTCATTAAGTAATTAACTATGTCATTAATAAGGTATTGGAGGCAGTTTGTCCACGTTGTCTGAAATTTTTTCATTCTCTTCCTCATAAGGGTCGATCCCAGCTGCAGCAATTTTGTGGACAAATTGTTCTCTTGCACTTTGGTCAAGAGTATCAACACAATTGTCTGGGAGCCAGGATGGTCGTGATTGCCTAACACTGCGCTTGCCTACCAACATGGCAGTTTAGGGGTGTGGTTCAATTTATAACTTCTAGCAATATCAAGTTTTTCAACATACATCATGTACAGTTGAAACAACACATTTTAATACACTGTACAAAAATACACGTAGGCTTTAAATCAGTGACATTAAATCTTACTTTTCCTGTCTCAGATTAGTAGGCATAAAAAGAATATTTATTTTTCTAAATGCCAGAATAATCAGAGATATCATATTGAGAATTTTAATAACTTTTTTGAAAATTGGATGTTTATATAATAGGACTAGTGTGCCTTTAACATTGGCAAAGCCAAGTAGATGATTCTGTGGCTTTGTATGTGTTGAATATTACACTTCACAATATTGAATTAAAGTAGCACTATACGTCTGGGTGTATTTTAAGACAACACTTCTCACACACTGCTTTCTATTGTGACATCATGAAAAATCTAAGCAAATCAGCTATGACATCAGGAAAAGAATTGTGGATCTACACAAGTGTGATTCCATCTTGGTTACAATATCCAAATATCTCAAGATTCCATGTTCATCTGATCTAAATAATTACAGATAGGATGGCCGAGCTATTCTGAGTAGAAAGTCGCTACCCTGAGTAGTTCTATGAATGGAAACTAAAATATCTGAATAGGAAATTAGAGTTGGAAGTCTCAAAATCTGATACAGAATAAATTATTGCTTTCATTCTCCACAGTCTCTGGCTATGGGACACCTTTAAACTCTACTAAAATTGAGTGCTATAGTAACATTCCAGACAACGCAATGACAGTGGCGAAAAATGGTAATGCTTGAAAATATATTTAAATTCAGAAATGATAAGACATTTAATCATGGTCTGATCTGCCTCTCCCGACAGAGATTCTGTGGAGAAAAAGACACGCCTTTTCTGACACTCCCTTTTGCAAATCTCATCTAAAAAGTAGGGAAAACCCAGGGTTAGCTCAAACAACTCTATTAATTTGGCTTCGGAGTTTTCTGAAACGGAAAAGCCAGGGTATTACCCCAGACGTTACTCTGGATATCCACTAACCCAGCTTTCTGAAAAGGGGCCCTGTGGAGACCTAAATAAAAGAGTTTGGCCTCACTGACAATTGTTACATAGAAGAAACACCAACATGGTGGTACCACCATCATGTTGTGGAAATGTTTTATTGCAGGAGAAATTGGTGAACTTCAGATGGCTTTATGAGGAAAGAATATTACATGAAAATATTGAAGCAACATCTCAAGATATCAGAGAGGACATTTAAACTAGGGCACAAATGAGTCTTTCAAATGCACAAGCATATAAAGAAAATTTGTTCCAAACTGGCTAAGAAAAACAATGTGTTAGAGTAGCCATCACAAAGTCTTGATCTTAGTGCCATAGAACATTTGTGGGCAGAGTCTAAAACGTCTGTGTGAGCAAGGCGGCCTACAAACCAAAATAAAAACTTAAAAACTTCTTTACAACAGAAATGAGATAGCTCTACATGATTCTAACCATAGGGATTCATGTGATCTCCAGGCATTTGAGGTGGAGTGAGGCCCTGCTGGAAGCAGTCTATGTTGTACCCACAATGCTCCATGTTCACCAGCTGAGGCTGGCTTAAAGGCAGAGAACCCGAGAAGGCGCTGAGTCGGCCATCCATACAGTTGGGTATTACCTCTAAAAGGACAAGAAGCAAGAAGTCAAAGCAGTTCACCTGTACACATTACAAAGTAAGATCTTCTGTTCACACATTTGTGCAGTCATTTTATAAATATGCAATCATTTTCCTAAATGTATATGTTACCTGTTCTACCTATGCATTAAACTCAAATGCTGGTGGGATTTTTCCTTCAGTTCAGTTGAGCTCTTTTTTTGAATATATGATGCTCTACTGCCTTAACGGTTTTGGTCTAAACAGCTTTGCTATGTTATTGCCAGTTAGATACACGAAGGTTACAGACTAGGGTGACTAGATGTCCAGATTTGTGTGGGACTGCCCCATTTCATTCCTGCCACAGTGTCCCACAAACTGACACAATTTAAAGTCCAAAAATTACTCAACGCACTTTCCCTGTCAATCAAAATACCTAGCAGTGTCTCATATCATAACCAACCTGTATGCCACAATAGTAGTAAAATAAAACAAGAAAAGGAATTTATGAATATAATGGAAACTCAGTTTTGGAGGGGGGATAGGCTGTGCCAGGCACCCAGATTTGCACAAGGGTGAATGTTCAGATGGCTGTTTTCGGTCCATGTGGAAAGATTATGTCCAAAACTCACTAAGGCACTTTTCCTTTATTGGTGCTCAGTAACTTATGACATCTTCCTTCCATGTGAGCAACCATTTAACCTCTTAGTTTAGGGATAGAGAAGCTTCTCCTCAGTTCATTAAAGTAAAATAGCTAGCAATAAGGTGAAATATGCTCACTGCTGTACATTTTCTGTGGTACAGTAAAAAAAACAAAAAAAAAAACAAAAAACTGAATAACCATTGAGATAATCAGCAACAATCTTGCTGATTGATCTCAGTCAGCAACAGTCTTTGTTATCATAAAAAGTTTAATAAACTGTCATGCTCCTCTGAAAAGCTAAAAGGCAAATACAACCATACAGGAATGTTAAGTTCTTTGTAACAGTAAAACTAGAATGTGCTGACCTTCTACATATTTTTCTACTAGACTATACATTTACAGTTGTTGAGTGTTCCACATTATGTTCCAAACTATTATCTTAATAGTATCTCAAAATGTGTGCAACTGTCAATTTAATCTATCTTAATATCTGTAATGAAGTTGACAAGACAAAATATGAAAAATTAGAAGTTTACACATTACCTCGCAAAGGTATACCACATTTTCTCACATTGCAACCACAAAATGCATAGCATTTTATTGGGGTTTGTAAATGTGTTCCGTGAATTTTTGTTGGAGGACATTAGTGACCAGCTTCATAAAGAAGCTGGTCAGTAAATAGGAAGATGAATTTAGCCAGATAAGCTACAAATATACAGCAACTGCAGTGAAAGGTGTTTCTAATTAGTTTTGATTTAGGGGGCTTATCATAAATGCAAAGCACAATTTTGTCAGATCATTTATAAAAAATAAAAATATTAAACATGTAATTTTCTTTCACTTCAAAATAACATAGTGCTGCTTTGTTTTTGTTTGTCACAAAAATTCCTACAACAATATACTAAGCTTTGGGGTTGCAATGTGGCAAAATGTGAAATCATTCATGGATTATATTGGACCTATATAAATGTGAAATGAAATGTCCCACCAATTTTTACAGAAAACTGTTTACACATTACAGTAAAAAAAATATGCAATTTCCGATTGTATAAACTTAATGGTAATCTGAACTTGAGAATGCCTCACCATCATCTATGTTTCCATGGTTTTTCCAGTTTATTCTAGCATCAACCTCAAACAACTCCCATTTGTTGCTTTGCTTAGCTCATTTGGTTATCAGCAGCAGCTTTTGCTGTAATAAACCCTGCTGTTCTGCCAATATTGACATGCTACAAATCCCAGAGCAGATAGAAGCTGTACTTGCCAAAGCACTGAGACACTTATCTAAACTGTCTACTCATATCCGCTGCAAGACCACAATGGCAATAAGCCCATGCTGTGGTTAGGAAACTCTACAGAGAAAATCATGGCCTCCCCTTTATGGCGCTGCAGTCAGAAAAACTCAGAGCAGCACTCTGGCATCATACCATATGACTTGATTCAAACTCTGTTAAACTGGGAGTGTTTACATAGTGGCTGTATGCTGGTTATTGTCCCTATGACTAACATAATAATTCAAGCTGTTTCTTTAAAATGATTATTACTTAGCTCCCAGTAATTACTGCTTCTTCAGTTAAAGGGCTCATTCCAGGCTACTAAAGGACATGTACGTTTCTTTTTTGATATGAGTAAGAGAAGCTAGGCACTATAACATATTGAGATTCACCAATGGTAAACTTACCCAGTCCCGGTCGATGACTGTTGTGATGTTCTTGCTGTTGTTGCTGTCTGCGGGCTAACTTCTTCATCTGTCAGTAAATAAACAGACATAGATTGCCGTTTGGATGACAGTTATACACAACCAGACCTGAGAAAGCTCACAGCACTAAATCAAATATTTTAGATTTTTTTAACAAAGGTGGGAAAGGTCATATGCACAACATGAGGAGCCACACGAGGTTTGAGGAAAAAAAGTATCAAATGATGAGTCATGACTCACTCAGTTTCAGTGTTTGACTTGTTACAAAATGCAGAACTAACAATCTGCTCCTCAACGTCATGAAATATTGTAAAATGGTTAAAATTAGGAGGCTGAAACTAACAAGCAGTTCAATGCTCATGCTGACAGACTGGTTGCTGACTGGGGTAAAACACCTTTTGGCTGGCCAAACTTTGGCAAGCCTATCCTCGTAAATACAAGCAAATAGAGCAAATGGCAGATTAGAAATGTTTAATCTACTGGGCTTAAGTGATACAGATCTGATTCAGACATTCAAGCACATTTGGCACAAGCCAAGAAAGAATAACTTTTATTGAGAGATGTAGGAAAGTTTGAAAATCATAAAACTTATAAATAAACGTCTAGTGCAGGGTTCTGCAACCTATACAATCCAAAGAGCCATTTTTTCAGTCTAGCTAAATAAAACTCTTTTAGAGCCGCAAACGTTACATTACCTTTGAATAAAAAAGACTACTATAGGAAAATTGTCATTAAAAAAAAAAAATCTATTTTTGGGGTTTTAAAATAAAGAAAAGTATAATGATTTTGAAAAGAGAGGAAGTATGCATTTCCTTGTATGAAATGTTAATATTTGAAGAAATCTATTAAAAAAGCACATAGGTGCCAGTGTACCAATAACAAAAATACATCTAAAGATATAACTGGTAATTTTAGTCTAATTCGTTGTGGAAATTAGATACAAATATTCAATGAAAAACAATAACTGGTTCTTAATAATTTCTAGCCAAAGGTTTTAAGAGCCATTGCTGACGGTCCAAAGAGACACTTGCATCTCTGGAGCCGCAGGTTGCGACTGTTGGTCTGCGATCTAATATAAAGACATGAGAGTATCATTAGGTTAGTGCTTCTGACACATATTACTGACCTTTGCCCTTTGGTTCTGGAACCAGACCTGGACTACACGAACACTGAGCCCAGTCTCTGCAGCCAGGGTTTCTCTGACCTGGAAAGTCAAACTTATTAGCTTTTATTTTACAAATTCTAATGATATGTAGTAATATGTTATAAAAGGAAAATCCCAAAGTTCAGAAAGGCACATTCAAATCTTTGCGTTTATTCTTAGAAAGAGCAAATGATTGAATAAAAATATTGTACTGCTTTATCAGTTTTCTGGCGTATTTTATTTTTCATTTTATTACATTTTTTTGACACTTGCAAGGTTTTCTTTAAGCTGATTAAAAAAAGATTTTGGGCAAAACCACTGCCCCATATGGATTCCCAGTATCCAAACTGTTTGTCTAAAACAATCATTCTGTATTAAATAATATTTTTGTTTCATGATAATCACAAATTCATAGCAAATTCATTCATGTTTTCCAAGTTTATGAACAACAGGACACATTAGGATTTAATATTGTTAATTTGCCTGTTTTACACATGATAATGTCATATATTTATGTTGCGTAAACAGGACTTTATGTCCATCCTTCCCCTTGATGTCTGTGCATGGTTGTGTCCCACTGTGTTGCCCTCTGATGTATGTGACAGTGATAGGGTGTGTGACCCATGTATGGAGGAGGCCTGAGTCCTCAATGCAGCTGACCCAGGTTCAACTCTCAGCCTGTGGATCTTTGCCGTCTTTGTCATGTCTTCTCTCTCTTGACCCTGTTTCCTGTCAGTCCACTTTCAAATAAAGGCCACCAGTGCCACAAAATAAAAAAATAAAAATTTATGCTCATAAATTCAGGACTTAAACATTCTGAATCTAGTTCACGGCTCCATCACGAAATGTTCTTATTTACTTTTACTTAAAGGTTCTTTTCCTGCCTGTTCCTCAAGTGTAAATTACCTTTTTGTTATCATTAAATCCTCTGACTCACCAAGCAGCTCCTGAGTTCCTGTTTACATTTTGGTCCGTCCGACAATAACCTCTCAGAACTTGACAGTGTTTTAGGTTCACAGATATGTGTGGTTGTGTTGGCGATGCTTACTCTCTCTTTACTTTGTAATGCCAGTTCAGACGTGACGACTGCATTAATTCGGGACATGACGGACTGCGTTTCCCATGATGCAATGTGGTCAAAATGGCCACCAACTCCCATCGTGCAACGCGGCCCAAAAATGGCCGCCACCCTAACAACGGAGCGGAGAGATAACGTTACTAGGGAAAATGTATTTAATGCAGCCACTCAGGACAATCTTTCTTCTTCCCTGGCACGCTGCCAACCCGAGAAGACACACAGCTGTTTCACTTGGTAGGGGCAATCCCACACCATGTGCTCGAGTTTCTCGCTGAACCGAGATTTTTCGAAGCAAAATTATCCCTGCATTAATTATAGCAGGAGGTTGATATAAAGAGGTACTTTTAATTCCCTCTGATCAAATAATGGAAGCCGCCTTATCTCCCAGTGATCGAAAGAGGACTACGCTTTGCTGGGCCGAGCAAAGCGACTGTGAGCCCGTAGGGAGAGACGAAGGAGCTTCTTCATCCTGTCCCCGCTGCTGCTCGCTCCTGTCGAGACGCATTCAGGACGCCGCGTTATCCGGAGCGCTCACGGACCCAACCGGGATTTCACTCGGAATCACCTCAAAGTAACGGGGTTCTCCCTTTTTATTTCTTTTTCAACCACACCACAGGGTGTCTAGTGTTATAAGAATTATTATTCTGAAGTCACTATGGCCTCACACCACTCGGACAGAGGAGGCCTGGAGACCTGATGTCTGTGTATAAGATCCACTGTTTTCTGATTGCAAGGCCAAATGCTGCAGCTGCTGAGGGATACTGATTGTTTACGATAGACTGTCTTTGTTTTGTCTCATGGGAAGGCCACGGTGCAGTATTAGGGGAAGCCCGAAAAGCGACACAGACAGAGACAGGGCAGACAGAGACTGCAGCGGAACCGAAGGGTGCGATTACTTTCCATCTATGTGAATCTCTGCTCTGTTTCTCAATAAAGTGCTGGAACGTTATACCACCGTCTCGTCATTTAGTAAAGATGGGAACTCAGTTACTATTGTTTAATATTCCACCCAAAACTCCCACAACACTAGAAGTGCCTGGGTAGATGTTAGGGACTTTGTAGGTGTAGGTTAATGCTTTTCACTCCACGACCAAGTTGGATTTATTTTGCTGAATATTTTCTTTGTATGTGCATATGTGGCAGGAGCAGTACTCTTAGTACTCTAACACTAGCACCATACAGGGATCAACCAATGAATTGCACCTGGGGGATATAAAGTGGAAAGCACTAAACCTAAGGCGCACAGGTGCGGGATACATAAGAAGGGCCACAGACACTGATCCAGTTCACTTGTTTATTGAAACTTACAATCCAATAATTAAAATAACTAGAAAATTTCTGAAGAAATTTAGCAAGGCGCCTGCCACTTGTTGCGTACCGTACCGTCAGAAATAGCAACAGGAAGCAACATTGCGAATTTAAGCTTCCTATGGCCTTCACAGCCCCCGCGGCGGCCATCGAAAGGTGCCATGTTAAGTCAAAGGACCTCCTAGGAGCCTCTTGCTAGCAGCGTTGTCATGGAGACTCACTGACAGCTGTAGCCCTCTCTCTGTCTGTAAAGGCAGAAGAACCCTGGCTAAGCAGCAGTTGGTAGGACCTTCCTAAAGCTATTTCCGGTTAGCAACATGCTAACGGTTAGCCGCTAGCATGGTTGTGTTCAGTATCACCGGGTGATGTTACTCTGTTAGTTTGGTTGAAATCCTGTACTGAGAAGTGCCTAAAAAGGGAGAAAATCCTAAAATTCACCAAATCTGTCCAGCAGAAGTTTGTACAGGCTTCCTAGAGCTACTTCCGGTTAGCAACATGCTAACCGTTAGCCGCTAACATGGTTGTGTTTGGTATCACTGGGTGAGTGTAATCTGTTAGTTTGGTCCAAATCCTGTACTGGGATGAGCCTCAAATAGGGAGAAAAAAACTGTTTATAACGTTGCCATGGTAACTCAAAATGGCGGGTGGTACAAAAAGATACTTCATGGGATCAGCACACATGTTTTGATATACACACAGTGGGGATTATAATATAAAACTCTAAGTCTTCCACACCGGGAATCGATCCCATGACCTCTTGCATGGAAAGCCTGCACTTTCCCTCTGCGCGATACTGTAGCGCCATATACAGGTATGCATTATTGGGACCATAGCGGGCTTGGTCCCCCATTGCAAAGCATTGGATGTTTGACACCTCATAGCTTGGAGATGCTTTATGCGACGTAGGCCAAATTTCTTGTGGAGCTTTCTCTCTAAAGGAAGAACAGACTCTGTTAAGCAGAAGTTGGTGAAACCTTCCTAGAGCTACTTCCGGTTAGCAACATGCTAACTGTTAGCCGCTTACAAGGTTGTGTTCAGTATGACCGGGTGATTGTACTCTGTCAGTTTGGTCCAAATCCTGTACTGGGAAGTGCCTCAAATAGGGGTGCCAATACTTAATGTCACCAAACGTGACCAAAGTTCATTGGTCAGATTGGCCTCCTTTAGCAACTCAGCCTCACCACATCTGGGCCCAGAACTCAACATTTGACCAACATGGTGTGTAGTGCCATTTCCCACATGTGGGTGGTGCTGTATTGGCCAAGTGGGTCGTGTCTAGGCATCATGCCAGGTCCTGTTGGAAGCAAAGACCCAATAGGAAAGCATGTAAAATCCAAAATGGGACAGTAAACTGACACATGGCTGAAAGTCACATGAAAATTTTTAAATGTTAAGAGAAAGTGACTGTGCGAATTTCAGATTTCTACATTAATCACAGCCGCTGTAGCTGGCGTCGAAAGTTGCCATTCTATCTCAATGGAACGTCTCCCACTGGCCCTCAGAGTTCCGTCGTCATGGAAACTCACTGACACAGCTGCAGCGGGCCAGTCTAAAGAAGTGCAGACACTTTGTGTCCAAGTCTGCCTATTGGATTATAATGGAGAACTTTGCCTCGAACAACGCACGATTTCTCCGGAACCGTAAATGGTAGAGACGTAATTTTTTCTGTGTTTATTTCGTAACGGATAGGGGAAGAAGACTTGCTATCGTTTTTTGCTGGAAAAAGTTTAATAAAGGCGTAAAAAATTATGATCTAAATGGGATTTTTATGGATTTTCGGAAATCCTCTTAAAATGCTTCCGAACAAATCGCTGTAGCTCAAAAAGTATAAGAGATATCAAAATAATTCTTTCACCATGAGTATCAGCAGGCTTTTGAGGACCATGAAGCTCATTTTTATGTTTGTACAAAAATCGGTGTAGACACAGCGACGATGTAGAAAAGTGGTTGATGTGGGAAAATGCAGCTCCAAAGCGTTTTTAGGATTTTGCACATTCGCTACTCCCGAACAAATTGTTCCTGCGGAAAAACCGTAACAGTTATCCACAAAATTCCTTTTTTGTGAGTGCCAGAAGGGTTGGGACATTCATGTGTGAAAGTCTCATGTCTGTACATAAAACAGTTTAGGAGTAGCGACGATGCGAAAACATGTGATGTTTTGGATTTTTAGACGTCATTTTTCAAAACCGCTCCATAGGAAATGAATGGGGGAGGTTTCGGGTTTGTGTCGGTCTGAGGTGATTTGCGAAAAAGCTATAAATGCCACACCAATGAGGGTTACATTTCCCGAATCCTGACAAAAATACCTACGTTTTGATGTATAATTTGTCTACGTAGAGTGAAAATTGAGCGAGTAAGGTCAAGCTGTTCAGAGTTTTGAAATCTTTAAAAAAGCTAGAGTGGGCCACTCTAGCGGTTGGAGAATTCCGTCATTGACTTTCATTGTAAACGATGATTTCGCTGATTTTTGGACATGAGCTTTGAGGAGTAACTGTGAAGAGACGATAAAAGATATCCACATCCCGTTTTCACTTCTGAGTAGGTCACAGATATATCTACAAACTGGAAGTTAAACGGTGTTCGTAGGTGAAAGCATGGCGGCACAGTACAGCTTTGAAAA
Organism: Fundulus heteroclitus; assembly: GCF_011125445.2. Lineage (NCBI taxonomy): Eukaryota > Metazoa > Chordata > Actinopteri > Cyprinodontiformes > Fundulidae > Fundulus > Fundulus heteroclitus. The sequence continues at coordinate 262,462 of NW_023396575.1, forward strand.
TGGTCATTTGGAGGCTTTTTTTAGGCTTTCTTTCATCCCGACTCCATTCATTCCTATGGGATTTTTTGGGGGTGGTTTTTCGTTAATTATGTTGCCATGGTAACTCGAAACCTCAATAAAAGTACTTGCACACATCTCGTAATCGAGCCACACGTTTTGTTACCCATATCATGGGAGTGCTCGCTACGGTTCGGGCCGCATTAATCGTGAAGGAAGAAAAATAAAGAATACTAGAAAAATTTCTGAAGAAATTTAGCAAGGCGCCTGCCACTTGGTGCGTACCGTACCGTCAGAAATAGCAATAGGCAGCAACACTGCGAATATCAGCTTCCTATGGTCTTCACAGCCCCCGCAGCGGCCGTCAAAAGGTTTCATGTTAAGTCAATGGACCTCCTAGGAGCCTTTTGCTAGCAGCGTTGTCATGGAGACTCACTGACAGCTGCAGCCCTCTCTCTCTGTCTGTAAAGGCAGAAGAACCCTGGCTAAGCAGAAGTTGATAGGACCTTCCCAAAGCTACTTCTGGTTAGCAACATGCTAACGGTTAGCCGCTAGCATGGTTGTGTTCAGTATCACCGGGTGATGTTACTCTGTTAGTTTGGTTGAAATCCTGTACTGAGAAGTGCCTAAAAAGGGAGAAAATGCTAAAGTTCACCAAATCTGTCAAGCAGAAGTTTGTACAGGCTTCCTAGAGCTACTTTCGGTTAGCAAAATGCTAAACGTTAGCCGTTAACATGGTTGTGTTTGGTATCACTGGGTGAGTGTACTCTGTTAGTTTGATCCAAATCCTGTACTGGGATGAGCCTCAAATAGGGAGAAAAAACGTAGTTTATAACGTTGCCATGGTAACTCAAAATGGCGGGTGGTACAAAAAAATACTTCATGGGATCAGCACACATGTTTTAATATACACACTGTGGGGATTATAATACAAAACTCATAGTCTCCTACGCCAGGTTTTGATCCCACGACCTCCTGCATGCCAAGCCTGCACTTTCCATCTGAGCTATACAGTAGCGCCATATATGGGCATGCATTATTGGGACCATAAGGGGTTTGGTCCCCCATTGAAAAGCATTGGATGTTTGACACCTCATAGCTTGGAGATGCTTTATGCGACGTAGCCCAAATTTCTTGTGGAGCTTTCTCTCTAAAGGAAGAACAGACTCTGTGAAGCAAAAGTTTGTGAGACCTTCCTAGAGCTACTTCCGGTTAGCAACATGCTAACCGTTAGCCGCTAACAAGGTTGTGTTCAGTACCACCGGGTAATTGTACTCTGTCAGTTTGGTCCAAGTCCTGTACTGGGAAGTGCCTCAAATAGGGGTGCCAATACTTAATGTCACCAAACGTGACCAAAGTTCATGGGTCAGATTGGCCTCCTTTAGCAACTCAGCCTCACCACATCTGGGCCCAGAACTCAACATTTGACCAAAATGACGTGTAGCACCATTTCTCACAGGTGGGTGGTGCTGTATTGGCCAATTGGGTTGTGTCTGGTTATCATGCCAGGTCCTGTTGGAAGCAAAGGCCCAATAGGAAAGCATGCGAAATCCCAAATGGGACAGAAAACTGACACATGGCTGAAAGTCACATGAAAATTTTAAAATGTTAAGAGGAAGTGACTGTGCGAATTTCAGATTTCTACATTAATCACAGCCGCTGCAGCGGGCGTCGAAAGTTGCCAAAACATGTGATGTTTTGGATTTTTAGACGTCATTTTTCAAAACTGCTCCATAGGAAATGAATGGGGGAGGTTTCGGGTTTGTGTCGGTCTGAGGTGATTTGCGAAAAAGCTATAAATGCCACACCAATGAGGGTTACATTTCCCGAATCCTGACAAAAATACCCACGTTTTGATGTATAATTTGTCTACGTAGAGTGAAAATTGAGCGAGTAGGCTCAAGTTGTTCGGAGTTTTGAAATCTTTAAAAAAGCTAGAGTGGGCCACTCTAGCGGTTGGAGAATTCCATCATTGACTTTCATTGTAAACGATGATTTCGCTGATTTTTGGACATGAGCTTTGAGGAGTAACTGTGAAGAGACAATAAAAGATATCCACATCCCGTTTAATAAAGAATAAGATATAGTCCGTTTAGAGGTGCATAGTAATAGGCCCTGCCCTTACATTTGCATTGGGAGGCAGTGCTGTGCTTCGCACAGCACTGCCTCCTCATTGCACATGCAAGGCAGGCGCCTAATAATAATAAAGAAGCCGTTTAGAGGTGAATAGTAATAGGCCCTGCCCATGCATTTGCATTGGGAGGCAGTGCTGTGCGAAGCACAGCACTGCCTCCTCATTGCAAATGCTATGGCAGGCGCCTAATAAATAGTCCGTTTAGAGGTGAATAGTAATAGGTGCCTCCATGCATTTGCAATAGTAATAGGTGCCTCCTCATTGCAAATGCTATGGCAGGCGCCTAATTAAAACCGCAAGCGGTGATGATCGGCCCTCGCAGCAAAGCGCCGCTCTGGCCTATTGGCCACCGCTGGGATTTGCGTACCGCCGGCCGCCCGCCACCGCAGATGCTGTCACGCATTTTGCCTGCCCGTCCACTGGGTGATTCACACGAACGTGTTCGGCAGCGCTCCCCCACGACTCACAAAAAAATCTGGTGCAAATCACTCGATGCAGCGAGGAGATACAGCCGTTGAATAATGATGATGCATTTGGCCACCGGACTAAATCTTTCGGCGGGCCGAATTCGGCCCAAAAGAAATACTGTAATTTATCAATACCAATTTATCAATTGGAAATATTGCTAAAGTATTTGTAACCCATTTCAGGGTATGTACACGTCTAATGCTCTAGGTTCATAGGAGCTGAGAAGATAGCAATAAGTGATGGACACAAGTATTTGTAGTTAAATGTACCTTTAGTAGCAGATATTTAAAAGTGTACAATACAAAAACAACCATACCTATGGGCCCAAAATAAAACTAAGAAAATAAAATGTCCTTCTGGAGAATGTTCTTCTGGAATTTGTAGCTTCAAACTTCAATAATTGTTCAAGTTAGTTAGTCAGCCACTTGGGCCACCTCCTCCGGGGGAATCCCAAAGCGTTCCCAGGCCAGCAGAGTCCAGCCTGTCCCAGGTCTTCCCCTGGGCCTCCTCCCGGTGGGACGTGCCCAGAACACCTCACCAGGGATGCGTCCAGGAGGCATCCTAACCAGATGCCTGAGCCACCTCAACTGGCTCCTCTCAATGTGAAGGAGCAGCGGCTCTACTCTGAGTCCTCCCCGGGTGACTGAGCTCCTCACCCTATCTATAAGGGTGAGCTCAGATACACTATGGAGAAAACTCATTTTGGCCGCTTGTATCCGGGATCTTGTTCTTTCGGTCACGACTCAAAGCTCGTGACCATAGATGAGGGTAGGAACGTAGATCGACTGGTAAATCGAGAGCTTGGCCTTTTGGCTCAGCTATCTCTTCACCACAATGGACCGGTACAGCGCCCGCTTCACAGCAGACGCTGCACCAATCCGCCTGTCGATCTCCCGCTCCATCTTCCCCTCATTTGTGAACAAGACCCCAAGATACTTGAACTCCTCCACTAGAAGCTGGCTCTTGGGACTTTCCTTTTTGACAAAGCTTATAGTTAGAGTGGTTCATGTTACCCTGAGCTACTTCTATAGTTATGCTGCTATAGGCTTAGGCTGCTGGAGGACATCAGGGTCTATTGTTCTTCAATTTTGCATGACTGTTGTTATTTCAGCTTTTAACTTTTTGTTTTTTCTATTTTTTCTTCATAGTAGGTACACCTGGTCTGGCGTTCTGTTAGCTGTGACATCATCCAGGGAAGACAGATCACCTGTTATTACCATCTAATGTAAAACAGATTACTGGATCAATGTGTGCTTCTGTGCTTTTTTCCCTGTCTTGTTGTGTCTCTTCTCTCTCTTTTGTAACCCCCAGTCGGTCAAGGCAGATTACCGTTCATACTGAGCCCGGTTCTGCTGGAGGTTTTTCCTTCCTGTTAATGGGGAGTTTTTCCTTCTGCTGTCACTTCATGCTTGATCAGTATGAGGGATTGCTGCAAAGCCATGTACAATGCAAACGACTCTCCCTGTGGCTCTACGCTTCTTCAGGAGTGAATGCTGCTTGTTACGACTTTGATGCAATCAACTGGTTCCCTTATATAGGAATTTCTTTTACCAATCTGGATAATCTGACTTAATATGTATAATCTGATTGATTTTGACATTGTAAACTGCCTTTAGATGACATGCAGGCATGGACTGGTTATCGGGCGTACCGGGCATTTTCCCGGTGGGCCGACGTGCTGTTTGGGCCGGCAGACCCGACATGTATATTAATAATATGTATTATTATTATTATTATTATTATTATTATTATTATTATTATTATTATTATTATTATTATTATTTTATATATCTGTCTTGTTATATTTGCATCATGCATGAAGAAAAATAAAATCAGCAGCGCAAGAGTCTGTTCCGATCATCCGGCCCTTACCACAGGCTACTGCAGCCCATTGGTTATCATCCCTGACAGTCTAAAGGGCTAGGCCAATCATAAAGTAGAAAAACACCTTCACGCTCCATGTGGAACTTTGTGCAGCGGTGTTCACAGTAGTAATGGATAAGAAACGCAAGGGAGGCGCAGAGAAACTGCACGAAAAAAAGAAACGAGTTCTTCAAACGGACGCTGCGAAATGTGTCAAACTGACTGACATGTTCCCAACAGCAGGCCCTTCATCTGCTCCGTTGTCTGATGTAAAATATGGTGGTGGTGGTTGTAGTCAGTGACGTGCGGTAGGGTTCATAGCTGGTGAGGCACTGACGTCATCAGAGTCAGATTTACAAATACATACACTCTACAGAGTAGACTCGCTGCAAAGTGCTGAAGGAGACTGATCGAGCCAAATTAATTCACCAAGAGACATGGAAAAATATTGATTATTTGATGAAAAAATAAAAATAATTTATTTGTCATTTGACTGTAACAGTTTATGAGTTATGATGGATTTCTGCATTTGTAACACATTCTAAAACTATAACCCACATTACGCACATTTTATCACAAAGACAAAACATGAATAAGTATCGCTGTCTTACCTCTACTTATAATTTAAGTCCCTGCGGCGCTCTTTCTGAACAAAAATATTAGCATTTTCTGGTAAAAGTTCTCTTTATCTTCTTCAGTTTTAAAAGTCTCTCAGTCTCAATGGAGCTCACTGCCAGGGAGGAAAGCCTTCCCTGATCAGTCTTGTTCCAGCTGTATGTTTAGAGTCTTTTTAGTGCTTTACTTGTTTAGCAAAACTCGCTAATAAAACATCAATAACTTGTTTTGACTCTACTATTTGGGGATCACGAGCGGTGCCCCTTGAGCGCCCCCTGCCTAGCGGCCAAGGAACTGCCGACCTCACCTACAACCAGTTCTTTGCTGTTTATGATCGGCCAGCACCACGGAAACATGTTATCTGCACACAGTTTGATGACCAAAACACAATTCGTAATCCACATATATTAAATTGTGGAAAATCTGTTCATAACTGTTTGAACAATTGAATTTATGATCTAGAGACAGGAAGATGCATTCACAGAATGGAAGTCAGCGCAGTTAACATGGGATTGCACAATCCCAGGGGAGGCCAAGCTCGCTGCGGCCTCACCGGCTTCGCTATGAAGCGCCACCAAGGATTTACATGAAAAATAGCGAAAAGTCTGCGATTTTAAAGAAAATATGATCAAAAATTTGGAAATTAGATAAATAAAATACTTATTACAAATGACTGAGTAAATCAAAATTTATATTATGTTATTATATATTTTCTTTCTTTCCATGATGACAAGTGAGGCCTTTCTCTGGTACATTTTGTGATTGGCATCCTTTTTTACACAGTGAGTGCACATTAATCCAATGTTACCCTACAGTATATGGAAGACTGAATAGATTTGATGAACAACTTACAATAACTTCTTATGATGATGTAACGTGATAATATGTGTGATTGACCGTGAAACCTCTCTTTCTCTCTCCCCTTTCTGATCTAAGAATTGTTGCTGTGCTGTGGTGGAGTTTACATTTTACAGTGTTAATAAATTAAGATTTTGGAAGTATTTTAGGTGTCCACTCTCACTAATTTCCATTAACCTGGCCTCAAGGTATTGCACAGTTGGTATTGCACAGTTGATATACACATTCAGTACACAAACCAAATGTGTTGGGCCAGTCTAATCCAAAATGCCAGGGCCGATTTTTTGTCCCAGTCCACCCCTGTTGACATGTTTCATGATTTGGCGCTATATAAATAAAAACTGAAATGTATTGAACAAGAGTAAGTTTGTCAGTTTTCAAGCAGGATTTGTATATCTGTTCAACTTAACTCTTTGGTTTCCTTATATATTTAAGATCACTTACTTACCAAGATAAATTCCTTTGGGGTTTATTTGTGGTCTCTTGCTGCCACCTGCTGGACAAGTTTGATCAAATATGATCAAACTTGATGATGATGGTATTTGATACCTTGTCAACATGGTGTCAAAATTCAGATTTCAATCAAAAATGGCTTACTTCCTGTGATACTTGCACTATGACATTAATTGTAAATTCTGAGCGTCTTGCTGAGATCTACAACTGTACAAAATTTTATTACTCTACAATGAAGTAAGTGAATAGCAAAGGGTCCTTTGAAAATTGCTTGGTGGCGCTATAGAGAAACTAAGTCCTGCTCACTAAATTTTGTTATGGATTCCTGTTGGGGGTTGGATAAGGATGCATCCAAATTAGTTTTAAGCAGCTCGGCCCAAAACTGTGGAATTCAGAGCCAAACGTATGACAGCAGCGTTTGAGGTGAATATGCCACGCCGCCACGCCCCCCTGCTCCATCGAATCCAGTTGGGCATGAAATCCACAACACATCAACATGTGTTCTGTCTGTGGACACAGTTTCATGTTGATTAGTTCAGAGGGGTAACATAGCGACCGCTTACAGCAAAACATGACACTTCCTGTTGTCAGGGGGCGTGGCCTAAGTGATGTCATCATTTCACCATTGGATATTAAAGACGACCCGATGATGATCAATCACAGAAAGTTTGGTGCCTCTGTCTGTTTCTGTGTAGGAGATATAATAGTTTTATTTTTTGTGGCGAGTAGGTGAACTTTGACCCCTGCTAACGCCCCTTCAGCATGCTCAAAAACTAACTGTTTTGATAACTTTTAATTGGCCATGCCTTATGATCAGACTGACCGAGTTTCAAGCCGCTCGCTCAAAATCTCTAGGAGGAGTTCGATCAAATACCAATGCTGTAAACGTCAAAAATCGGGTAAAAATCAGACCTTCAATCTAAAATGGCCGACTACCTGTGATATTTGCACTATGACATTAATTATAAATTCTGAGCGTCTTGGTGAGCTCTACCACTGTATTAAATCTCATGTCTCTACGATGAAGAAAGTGAATAGCAAAGGGTCCTTTGAAAATTGCTAGGTGGCGCCGTTGAGGCATTTTTATTTTGATTTTTGTGACGACCTTAAAATACAAAATTTTTAAACAGTCTTCATGCATCCGCCAAGTTTGGTGAGTTTTTGAATATGATAAAGCCCTCAAAAAGGCCCCTCTTTGGGGTGGCAGATTAATAATAATAATAATTAAAGCCGCAAGCGGCGATGAGCGGCCCTCGCAGCCAAGCACCGCTGGGGTACGCGCACCGCCTCCCTCCAGCCACCGCAGAAGCTGTCACGCATTTTCCGCGCCCGTCCACCGGGCAATTCACACGAACCCGTTCGGCAGTGAAACCATCCGGCCCGATTTGGCCATCGGGCCGGACCAAATCGTTCGGCGGGCCGTACGTTTGACACCCCTGCTTTAAACATTAGTTTACTGGTTGAAATGCGGTTCAAAGTCTTCAGCCGATCCAAAATGCTGCAGCAAGAGTTATGGAGATAGTTTCCTGCCAAAAGGTTGTAAACAGAAAAGGTGTTGCACACAAATAAAACTTGTTTTGCACACAAAAAGATGTGTTTCACACAAAAAAAATTGTTTTGCAAACTGTCCGCCAAGCTTGCACTCAAAATATCATTTATAAGTTTTCCTCCAGTACAAAATGGTCTCTGCACGCACAAAATAGTCTCTGCTCGACTAGGAAACAATCCAACCCACGCTGCGGTAAATTTGTGCCAAAGGTCACGTGATGCATTAAGAGTTGTTGTTGTTCAGACTTCCCGACATTGAGAAGAATTCAGTTATCTCTAAACTATTGGGCTAATTTACAGTGTAATAGTGAAGATCATCCAGCACAGAGCACTTTAACATCTTGTTGGGAAATGGAGAAGAGGGAGAGAAAAAGCTTTGGGTAGACAGTTAGACAAAAAGCAATGGAATTAGAATTAACTGATTTAATGTTCAGTTCAACAGTACCACTGCCAGCAGTACAACCTTGGATACTACCTGAAGCTAAAGTAGATCTAACACTATTACGAAAGGGAAATAAGGTCAGGGGTTTTGTTTTAAATTCAAATACAATACAGGAATATATTAATAGTTACTACAGTTTCATTCAGATCTACACAGATGCATCAAAAAGTTTAGATAACAAGATAGGAATATCTTTTATTGTTCCAGAGTTTCATATTACAGTAGGAAAAAGGACAAGTGATAATATATCAGTATACACAGGAGAAATGCTAGCAATTCTGTTTGCAGTGCAATGGGTAGAAGAAATAAGACCTCTGAGAGTGATTATTTGTTCAGATTCATCTTCATCACTAATCAGTTTACTGATAAAACACTCAAACAGTAGACCAGATATTTTGATAGAAATCCAGCAAACATTATACAGAATTCAAATGATGGACATTACAGTCATATTTTTGTGGGTACCAGCACATATGGGAGTTAAAGGAAATGAAATGGCAGATAAGGCTGCAAAGGAAGCTACAACAAGAAAAGACATTGATGTGTCAGTTAAAATTAGTAAGATGGAAATGATAATGATAATGCATTTAGCCACCGGGACAGACTAAATCGTTCGGCGGGCCGTACGTTTGACACCCCTGGTTTAAACATTAGTTTACTGGTTAAAATGCAGTTCAAAGTCTTCAGCTGATCCAAAATGCTGCAGCAAGAGTTATGGAGATAGTTTCCTGCCAAAAGGTTGTACACAAAAAAGGTGTTGCACACAAATATAAATTGTTTTGCAAACTGTCCGCCAACCTTGCACTCAAAATATCATTTATAAGTTCTCCCCAAGTAGTTTTTCTTGCAGGTGTTGCAGATACTTCTCTTTTCTTGGATTGATGTCCATAGCAGAGACATCTAAAACACAGTCCCTTTAATTTTACAAACTTCACTCTTTCAGTGATTGTCTTTTCCATGAAATTTTGACATGTCTGAATGTTGTGATTTAATCTTCCACAGAATACACATTTGTTTGTTTCTGTTTTCTCTTCTGTGCTGCTTGCAAATGTGTTTGCCCCAACACTGCTAGCCTTTATGAGCTTTGTTTTCTCTGAAGCATTTGCTTTAAGCGCATGTAGCGACGTCACTGGGTTACATGCTATTTTTGCCTCTCTTGTGACAAAGTCAACAAAGTTACTAAATGTTGGAAATGAACCACACTCCTCTTCAATCTGAATAACTTTCCTATTCCATCTTGCTGTAAGCCAATCAGGAAGCTTGCTTCCATGGCAGCCAGTTCAATTGAATTCAATTTTATTTATATAGTGCCAATTCATGAAACATGTCATCTCGAGGCACTTTACAAAGTCAAGTTCAATCATATTATACAGATTGGGTCAGATTATACAGATTGGTCAAAAATGTTCCTATATAAGAAAACCAGTTGATTGCATCAAAGTCCCGACAAGCAGCATTCACTCCTGGGGAAGCGTAGAGCTACAGGGAGAGTCGTCTGCATTGTCCATGGCTTTGCAGCAATCCCTCATACTGAGCAAGCATGAAGCGACAGTGGGAAGAAAAACTCCCCATTAACGGGAAGGAAAACCTCCGGCAGGACCGGGCTCAGTATGAACGGTCATCTGCCTCGACCGACTGGGGGTTACAGAAGACAGAGCAGAGACACAACAAGAGAGACAAACAAGCACAAAAGCACACTCTGTTAGGAACATACGGGGTAATCAGAGCTCTGATATATGATGGAGCTTGATTATTAAGGGCTTTATACGTTCGTTCTTTTGGTTTCAACAGACCATTATTGTGGACAACATGTCTGTACATGTCTTAGAAAATTCCCTTAAAATGCCATCAGAACTAAGAGGAAACAGAAATCCGAATTAGAATATAATGGTTTACATGAATAAAGACAAGCAAAACAATAAAACCGTACCTCATTGGCCGCATAAACTCCAGAGGAATAAAGATTCTTTATACATCTTGTTACCAAAAAAAAACCCTTATGTTTTCAGGTAAAACTTTTGCTACAACAGGCCAGTGATGCTCTTAAGTTGCGTCAATCAAACAAATCAAACGTCCTCTCCCGCTTCATCTCCCCACTGGCGTCCACCCTTCTAAATCCATACGTCCCTCAATTTCTACCTCCATTTCCACCAGAACCATTCACATACCAGTTTATGCCAAAATCCGCCTTTTCCAAATCTGATATAGTTTATGTTTTGTTTTCCGCGCCGCTCCAAATCCAACCTATTCACCAACTCTGCACACACGCTTTTCTATTGTTTGCGTCTTTACTTCCTACTTCCGGTTTGGAAGATTTTCAACATAAAAGCACCGCAAATACATATAAAATAGAGAACGGTATATTAACATTTCAAAGTAGTTTTTAAATGTCTTTTAAACATATTAAACATATTCGGGGCAGAAAAAAGATCTAGAGAGAGTAAAGCAATTAAAATTCTTAGGAGTATGGTTTGATGAAAAACTATCCTGGGAAGTGCACATAGATAAGGTTTTTGAAAAATGTAAAAAGATACTTAATATATTGAGATATTTAATTGGGTATGAATGATCAGATAGGAAAGCTATAAGATTAGTTTATATAAATCTAATTAGATCTACAATTGATTATGGAAGTATAGTGTATGGATCAGCATCGGAGACAGTACTTAAAAAATTGGATATCATACAATATCAAGCGCTTAATAACAGGAGCAATAAGGACAACTTCAACATCAGCTTTACAGGTGGAAGTGGGTGAAATGCCGTTAGGACTGAGAAGAATACAACTGTCATTAAATTATTGGGTTAATTTGCAAGGACACGATCAAGTCCATCCTACAAAGGTAACTTTACATTCCTGCAGTGAAAAAGAAGGTTCATAATAAGTCATTTGGTTGGACAATTATTCAGAAAGCAACAGAATTAGGATTAAATCATTGAAATATTAGTACAACAGTACCATTATCAATAACACCACCATGGATTTTACCTGAAACAATAGTAGATTTAACAATATTGGAAAAGAAAAATAGAGATAAAATGTATATATGTAATTCTTTAATAGTGGAGGAATATATAGAACAGTTTTATAATTATGTAAAAATGTATACGGATGAATCAAAAAAATCAATTAGGAAAAACTGGAGTAGGTGTAATAATTCCAGAGTTTAAACTGCACATAGGGAAGAAATTAAATGAAGGAATATCTGTTTATACGGCAGAAATGATTGCATTATTAGTTGCTGTAGAATGGATTGAGGAAGTTAAGAGCTGTTCAGATTCAAGTTCATCATTGATCAGTTTAAAAAGAAATCATTCAGAAAGCCGTCCAGATATCTTATTAGTAATTCAACAAATATTATATCATATTCAGATGATGGGGTTATCAGCTGTGTTTCTTTGGGTTCCTGCACATATAGGAGTGAAAGGTAAAAAATTTCAGCTTTCTACGTGTTACGGTTTGGCCCAACTCACTCTAGTTGGCGCTGTTGAGCGGGTTTGCCACGCCTGCTTTCAATTACACTAAAATCATGCGATTTCTCACGGGGGACAATTTTGGGCAAAGTTTGGTGAGTTTTCATGCATGTTTAGGCCTCCAAAAAGCCATTTCAAAAGTCCCAAGAATAAATAATAATAATAATTAAAACCGCAAGCGGTGATGAGCGGCCCTCGCAGCAAAGCGCCGCTCTGGCCTATTGGCCACCGCTGGGATTTGCGCACCGCCGGCCGCCCGCCACCGCAGATGCTGTCACGCATTTTGCCCGCCCGTCCACTGGGCGATTCACACGAACGTATTCGGCAGCGCTCCCCCACGACTCACAAAAAATCTGGTGCAGATCGCTCGTTGCAGCGAGGAGATACAGCCGTTGAATAATGAAAATGCATTTGGCCACCGGACCGGACTAAATCGTTCGGCGGGCCGAATTCGGCCCGCGGGCCGTAGCTTTGACACCCCTGGTTTAAACATTAGTATACCAATTTAATCAAAGGTATCTTACTAGCTGTTAATCCAGCTTAATGTGAAAAGTTAACAAAACCATTTTAGTTTTTTAAAGTTACTTGCTATTTCATGTGTCTAAGGGTTTTGTTTCTTGCATTAAGACAGGTTTTATGAAAGTTTAACATCTAAATTGGTGGATACACACCCAAAAGTAGTGTAAAAGTTACACTTTAGCAATTGGACTATTGCCAAAGGAACACTTTAGCAATATTGCGGGGGTAGTAGCTTTATAAAGGAGGCCCAGACATCCCTCTCCCCAGCCACTTGGGCCAGCTCCTCCGGGGGAATCCCAAGGCGTTCCCAGGCCAGCAGGGAGACATAGTCCCTCCAGCGTGTCCTGGGTCTTCCCCTGGGCCTCCTCCCGGTGGGACGTGCCCAGAACACCTCACCAGGGAGGCATCCAGGAGGCATCCTATCCAGATGCACAAGCCACTCAACTGGCTCCTCTCGACGTGAAGAAGCAGTGGCTCTACTCTGAGTCCTCCCCAGATGACTGGGCTCCTCACCTTATCTCTAAGGGAGAGCTCACACACACTATGGAGAAAACTCATTTCGGGATCTTGTATCCGGGATCTCGTTCTTTCGGTCACGACCCAAAGCTCGTGACCATAGATGAGGGTAGGAACGTAGATCGACCGGTAAATCGAGAGCTTCGCCTTTTGGCTCAGCTCTCTCTTCACCACAACGGATCGGTACAGCGCCCGCTTCACAGCAGGCGCTGCACCAATCCGCCTGTCGATCTCCCGCTCCATCTTCCCCTCATTCGTGAACAAGACCCCAAGAAACTTGAACTTCTCCACTAGAAGCTGGCTCTTTGGACTTTCCTTTTTTAAAAAGCTTCTAGTTAGAGTGGCTCATGTTACCCTGAGCTACCTCTATAGTTATGCTGCTATACGTTTAGGCTACTGCAGGACATCAGAATCTATTGTTCTTCAATTTTGAATGACTGTTGTCATTTCAGCTTTTAACTTTTTGAGTTTTCTTTTTTCTTCATAGTAGGTACACGTTCTGTTAGCTGTGGCATCATCCAGGGAAGACAGATCACCCGCTACTACCATCTAATGTAGAACTTCTGTGCTTTTTTTGTCTCTCTTGTTGTGTCTCTGCTCTGTCTTCTGTAACCCCCAGTCTGTCGAGGCAGATGACCGTTCATACTGAGCCCGGTTCTGCTGGAGGTTTTCCTTCCCGTTATTGGGGAGTTTTTTTTCCCGCTGTTGCTTCATGCTTGCTCAGTAGGTAGGATTGCTGCAAAGCCATGGAAACAGTGTAGACGACTCTCCCTGTGGCTCTACGCTTCTTCAAGAGAGAATGCTACTTGTCAAGACTTTGATGCAATGAACTGGTTCCCTTATATAGGAATTTTTTTGACCAATGTGTATAATCTGACCCAATCTGTATAATCTGATTGATTTTGACTTGTAAAGTGCCTTGAGATGATATATTTCATGAATTGGCGCTATATAAATAACATTGAATTGAATAATCTCTTTAGACCAAGTAAACTATCACATTTTATGAGACAGTTATCTCATTTTAAAGATATAATCATCTAACGTTATTACTCTTAGCAAGTTAAAGCTCCATAAAAATTTTAGACCAGCTTTTAGTTCCACTCTTTTATTATGCACGTCTAGGCTACCTATAAATATAAAGTATGGCATGCCAAAAAACATTTTCAAGAAACGGCAATTTTAGTAATTGCCTTGCAATTTTATATCTAAGCATTAAAAATGATAATATTTTACCAATTTTCACAGCAAGATGGAAATAACAACTATCCAACATTTTAAGATTTTGTAAAAACTTTTTTCCTCTTTTACCTACCTTTTGAAATTAATACTTGTTTCTACTTCTCCAAAATTATACTTCAAGAAAACTAATGTGCTGTCCTGGGGCCATATGCAGCTAGACAGCTGGGACAAAAGTTCCCCACACAAAGCTTCCTTTTCTTGCGTTCTCTGAATAACCTTTATCCACAAATCTGGCTTTAAACATTGTTTTTGTAAAAAGACAAATATTTTCCAAGGCAGAAGCGTGTAGAACAAATTCAACTTCAACATTAGCAGTTTCCCTAGCTTCATCGCTGAAAAGCAGCTTTTACCAGAGCAAAATACGTCAAAGATCTTTTTTTAAGGTAAGAGCACTCACTATCTCACGTAATTCACATAGCGATCTAACAAAGTTGTGATGTCTCACTCTGATTAAATATGAACCCAAAACGTTTCTAACTGTTTTTAGCATGGATTTCCTCTGACTAATAATTAATTTATATCTTATTTATGTAATGTATTCACGACATGAATTCCTTGCTGTCTTAACAAAAGGCAGAACAACTATAACGTTACTTTCTATAATTATTACAGGTTCTGCTGAGATGTCAAATTCTGGAGAGTGCTTAGACACCCTGACACACAAATATGGATTAACTTCATTTCATGTGCACTCGTGAACTTGTTTTAGTTGATTTAGTTTTCTTGATGTACTGTAGAGCGTGATGAGGTCTGTTGTGGTATTGTGTGCACTGGATTGAGGGGACAGTTGGTGTTGTCTGTCAAACCCAATCTTCTTAAGCTGCAAATTCAGTAAAGTTACAAGTTTTCTTGCAACCTCTCATATGGAACTAGTCTAAAAAATAAATAAACTGATAATTAGAAGATCAGTTTGTACATCCACACCAACTCTAGAACCAAAGCCGTATTCAGCTGGAACTTATCCTGACAAAATGTCCCAATTCAGCCAAATAAACTCCAAAAGCTTAGAGGAAATCATTCAGCAGCTAAGTTCCTCCTCATGCTGTCTTGATGCTCTACCCACAGTTTTCCTTAAGAAAGTTTTGCCTGTCATAGCGTCTGATTTGACTCAGATAATAAACACGTCCCTTCTGTCAGGTGTTTTCCCCCCAGTCCCTAAAAACAGCAATTATCAAACCACTGTTAAAAAAGAACAATTTAGACAAACTACTACTCCAGAACTACAGACCCATCTCAAACCTCCCCTTTATCAGTAAGATTATTGAAAAAGCTGTGTTTCAACAATTAAACACCTTCTTAACAACGACCAGCCGCTTTGACGTTTTCCAGTCTGGCTTCCGTGCTCACCACAGTACAGAGACCGCCCTTATCAAGGTGTTTAATGACATCCATATAAATACAGACTGCGGAAAAACCACCATGCTGGTTCTGTTGGACCTCAGTTCAGCATTTGATACTGTTGATCACTCCATTCTGTTAGAGCGCCTGGAGAACTGGGTCGGCCTCTGTGTTACAGCTCTCCACTGGTTTAAATCCTACTTAAAGGACAGGGACTTTTTTGTATCAGTAGGTAACTTTACAGCAAAGATTACAAAAATCACATGTGGGGTTCCCCAAGGGTCCATCCTGGGTCCCCTCCTATTCAATATCTACATGCTCCTCTAGCTCAGATCATAAGAAACAACAACATCAGCTACCATAACTATGCAGACGACACACAGCTCTACATCACCATGTCACCAGGTGACTTTGGACCAGTTCAAGCACTGAGTAAATGCCTAGAAGAAATCAATACGTGGATGTGCCAAAATTTTTTCTTCAGTTGAATAAAAACAAAACAGAAGTAATAATTTTTGGACCAATAGAGGAGAGATCAAAGGTTAGCACACAGCTTCAGTCGCTTCAGTTAGGAACCACTGATCAGGCCCGAAATCTGGGAGTAGTAATGGTCTCAGACCTGAACCTCCAAAAGCATCTAAAGACAGTTACAAGGTCAGCTTTCTATCACTTGAAAAACATTTTCAGGATTAAAGGACTAATGTCTCAGCAGGATCTGGAAAAACTAATCCATGCGTTTATATTTAGTAGAATTGATTACTGCAACGGTGTTTTCACAGGCCTGCCTAAAAAGTGGATCAGACAGCTGCAGCTGATCCAGAACGCTGCTGCCCGCGTCCTCACTAAGACTAAGAAAGTAGAGCACATCACCCCAGTTCTAAAGTCCTTCCATGGCTCCCTGTATATCAGAGAATAGACTTTAAAAACTTCTGTTCGTCTATAAATCCCTGAATGGTTTAGCACCTAAATACATCAGACTTGTTATCAGTGTATCAACCATCCAGACCATTAAGGTCTTCTGGCTCTAGCCTACTCTGCTAGAGTATCACACAAGGAGAAGCAGCATTTAGTTCCTATGCTCCACTGATCTTCCAGAAAGAACAAACTTCCAGAAAATTGTAAAGGTGCGGAAAGCCTGAGTTCCTTTAAATCAAGATTAAAATCACATTTGTTTAGGATTGCCTTCAACTGTTCTAGTTAACTGAATCACCACTTTTTTGTTCTTTTTTCTATCTACATTTTATTCCTACTTGCTTTTATTCTGTTTTATTTTGCTATATTTTAATCATGTAAAGCACTTTGCATTGTCTTTGTACTGAATTGTGCTATATAAATAAATTTGCCTTGTCTTGCCTTACTGAACAAGACAACTTGGTTTGTGGTTTATTTGTGGTCTCTTGCTGCCACCTGGTGGACAGGTTTGAGCAAATAATGCTGTCAAAAGATTAAAAATATATGGTTTGATGTGACTTCCCCACGCCACCACGCCGCCCTGCTCCATGGAATCCACTTGGGGCTGGAATCCACAACACACCAATATGTCTTTTGTCTCTTGACACAGTTTCATGTTGATTAGCTCAGAGGGGTAACATAGCGACCGCTTACAACAAAACATGACACTTCCTGTTGTCAGGGGGCGTGGCCTAAGCAATGTCATCATTTGACCATTGGATATTGTAGGAGACCTAGTGGTGATCAACTACTGAAAGTTTGGTGGCTCTGTGAGTTTTTGTGTATGAAATATAACAGTTTTGTGTTTCATGGCGAGTAGGTGAACTTTGACCCCTGCCAACGCCCCTTCAGCATGCTCAAAAACTCACCGTTTTGATAACTTTTAATTGGCCATGCCTTATGATCAGACTGACTGAGTTTCAAGTCGCTCGCTCAAAATCCCTAGGAGGAGTTCGATCAAATACCAATGCTGTAAACGTCAAAAATCGGGTCAAAATCAGACCTTCAATCTAAAATGGCCGACTTCCGGTGATATTTGCACTATGACATTAATTGTAAATTCTGAGCGTCTTGGTGAGCTCTAACACTGTACCAAATCTCATGTCTCTACGATGAAGTAAGTGAATAGCAAAGGGTCCTTTGAAAATTGCTAGGTGGCGCCGTTGAGGCATTTTTCTTTAGATTTTTATGAGGACCTTAAAATACAAAATTGTTAAACAGTCTTCATGCATCCGCCAAGTTTGGTGAGTTTTTGAATATGATAAAGCCCCCAAAAAGGCCCCTCTTTAGGGGGGCAGAATAAAAATAATAATAATTAAAACCGCAAGCGGTGATGAGCGGCCCTCGCAGCAAAGCGCCGCTCTGGCCTATTGGCCACCGCTGGGATTTGCGCACTGCCGGCCGCCCGCCACCGCAGATGCTGTCACGCATTTTGCCCGCCCATCCACTGGGCGATTCACACGAACGTGTTCGGCAGCGCTCCCCCACAACTCTGGTAAATGTGCCAAAATTTTCTTCAGTTGAATAAAAACGAAACAGAAGTAATAATATTTGGACCAATAGAGGAGAGATCAAAAGTTGACACACAGCTTCAGTCGCTTCAGCTAGGAACCACTGATCAGGCCCGAAATCTTGGAGTAGTAATGGTCTCAGACCTGAACCTCCAAAAGCATCTAAAGAAAGTTACAAGGTCAGCTTTCTATCACCTGAAACACATTTCCAGGATTAAAGGACTAATGTCTCAGCAGGATCTGGAAAAACTAATCCATGCGTTTATATTTGCAACGGTGCAACGGTGTTTTCACAGGCCTGCCTAAAAAGTGGATCAGACAGCTGCAGCTGATCCAGAACGCTCCTGCCCGCGTCCTCACTAAGACTAAGAAAGTACAGCACATCACCCCAGTTCTAAAGTCCTTCCATGGCTCCCTGTATATCAGAGAATAGACTTTAAAAACTTCTGTTCGTCTATAAATCCCTGAATGGCTTAGCACCTTAATACAACAGACTTGTTATCAGTGTATTAACCATCCAGACCATTAAGGTCTTCTGGCTCTAGCATACTCTGCATACCTAGAACCAGAACTAAACAAGGAGAAGCAGCATTTAGTTCCTATGCTCCACTGATCTGGAACAAACTTCCAGAAAATTGTAAAGGTGCGTAAAGCCTGAGTTCCTTTAAATCAAGATTAAAAACACATTTGTTTAGGATTGCCTTCAACTGTTCTAGTTAACTGAATCACCACTTTTTTGTTCTTTTTTCTATCTACATTTTATTCCTACCTACTTGCTTTTATTCTGTTTTATTTTGCTATATTTTAATCATGTAAAGCACTTTGCATTGTCTTTGTACTGAATTGTGCTATATAAATAAATTTGCCTTGCCTTGCCTTACTGAACAAGACAACTTGGTTTGTGGTTTATTTGTGGTCTCTTGCTGCCACCTGGTGGACAGGTTTGAGCAAATAATGCTGTCAAAAGATTAAAAATATATGGTTTGATGTGACTTCCCCACGCCACCACGCCACCCTGCTCCATGGAATCCACTTGGTGCTGGAATCCACAACACACCAATATGTCTGGAATCCACAACACACCAATATGTCTTCTGTCTCTTGACACAGTTTCATGTTGATTAGCTCAGAGGGGTAACATAGCGACCGCTTACAACAAAACATGACACTTCCTGTTGTCAGGGAGCGTGGCCTAAGCAATGTCATCATTTGACCATTGGATATTAAAGAAGACCTAGTGGTGATCAACTACTGAAAGTTTGGTGGCTCTGTGAGTTTTTGTGTATGAAATATAACAGTTTTGTGTTTCATGGCGAGTAGGTGAACTTTGACCCCTGCCAACGCCCCTTCAGCATGCTCAAAAACTCACCGTTTTGATAACTTTTAATTGGCCATGCCTTATGATCAGACTGACTGAGTTTCAAGTCGCTCACTCAAAATCCCTAGGAGGAGTTCGATCAAATACCAATGCTGTAAACGTCAAAAATCAGGTCAAAATCAGACCTTCAATCTAAAATGGCCGACTTCCTGTGATATTTGCACTATGACATTAATTGTAAATTCTGAGCGTCTTGGTGAGCTCTACCACTGTACCAAATCTCATGTCTCTATGATGAAGTAAGTGAATAGCAAAGGGTCCTTTGAAAATTTCTAGGTGGCGCCGTTGAGGCATTTTTCTTTTGATTTTTGTGATGACCTTAAAATACAAAATTTTTAAACAGTCACCATGCATCTGCAAAGTTTGGTGAGTTTTTGAAAAAGGTAAGGCCCCCAAAAAGGCCCCTCTTTAGGGGGGCAGAATAATAATAATAATTAAAGCCGCAAGCGGCATCGAGCGGCCCTCGCAGCCAAGCGCCGCTCCGGCCTTGGCCACCGCTGGGATTTGCGCACCGCCGGCCGCCCGCCAGGATCTCGTTCATGTTGATTAGCTCAGAGGGGTAACATAGCGACTGCTAACAATAAAACATGACACTTCCTGTTGTCAGGGGGCGTGGTCTAAGTGATGTCATCATTTGACAATTGGATATTGTAGAAGACCCGATGATGATCAATCAGAAAGTTTGGTGCCTCTGTGTCTTTCTGTGTAGGAGATATAGCAGTTTTTCCTGTTGTCAGGGGGCGTGGCCTAAGTGATGTCATCATTTGACCATTGGATATTGTAGAAGACCCGATGATGATCAATCACAGAAAGTTTGGTGCCTCTGTGTGTTTCTGTGTAGGAGATATAACAGTTTTTCCTGTTGTCAGGGGGCGTGGCCTAAGTGATATCATCATTTGACCATTGGATATTGTAGAAGACCCGATGATGAACAATCACAGAAAGTTTGGTGCCTCTGTGTGTTTCTGTGTAGGAGATATAACAGTTTTTCCTGTTGTCAGGGGGCGTGGCCTAAGTGATGTCATCATTTGACCATTGGATAAAGTTTGGTGCCTCTGTGTCTTTCTGTGTAGGAGATATAGCAGTTTTTTCCTGTTGTCAGGGGGCGTGGCCTAAGTGATGTCATCATTTGACCATTGGATATTGTAGAAGACCCGATGATGATCAATCACAGAAAGTTTGGTGCCTCTGTGTGTTTCTGTGTAGGAGATATAACAGTTTTTCCTGTTGTCAGGGGGCGTGGCCTAAGTGATGTCATCATTTGACCATTGGATATTGTAGAAGACCTGATGATGATCAATCACAGAAAGTTTGGTGCCTTTGTGTGTTTCTGTGTAGGAGATATGGCAGTTTTTCCTGTTGTCAGGGGGCGTGGCCTAAGTGATGTCATCATTTGACCATTGGATATTGTAGAAGACCCGATGATATTCAATCACAGAAAGTTTGGTGCCTCTGTGTGTTTCTGTGTAGGAGATATAACAGTTTTTCCTGTTGTCAGGGGGCGTGGCCTAAGTGATGTCATCATTTGACCATTGGATATTGTAGAAGACGCGATGATGATCAATCACAGAAAGTTTGGTGCCTCTGTGTGTTTCTGTGTAGGAGATATAACAGTTTTTCCTGTTGTCAGGGGGCGTGGCCTAAGTGATGTCATCATTTGACCATTGGATATTGTAAAAGACCCAATGATGATCAATTACAGAAAGTTTGGTGCCTCTGTGTGTTTCTGTGTAGGAGATATAACAGTTTTATGTTTTGTGGCGAGTAGGTGAACTTTGACCCCAGCTAACGCCCCTTCAAAATGCTCAAAAACTCACCGTTTTGATAACTTTTAATTGGCCATGCCTTATGATCAGACTGACCGAGTTTCAAGCCGCTCGCTCGAAATCCCTAGGAGGAGTTCGATCAAATACCAATGCTGTAAACGTCAAAAATGAGGTCAAATTACGACTTTCAATCTAAAATGGCCGACTTCCTGTGATATTTGCACTATGACATTAATTGTAAATTCTGAGCGTCTTGCTTAGATCTACAACTGTACAAAATTTCATTACTCTACGATGAAGTAAGTGAATAGCAAAGGGTCCTTTGAAAATTTCTAGGTGGCGCCGTTAAGGCATTTTTCTCTTGATTTTTGTGACGACCTTAAAATCCAAAATTTTTAAACAGTCTTCTTGCATCCGCCAAGTTTGGTGAGTTTTTGAAAATGGTAAGGCCCCCAAAAAGGCCCCTCTTTAGGGGGGCAGAATAATAATAATAAGAAACAACACAGATACAATAGGCCTTCGCAGCGCTTCGCTGCTCGGGCCTAATTAACACTACAGATACAATAGGCCTTCGCAGCGCTTCGCTGCTCGGGCCTAATAAGAAACAACACAGAAACAATAGGCCTTCGCAGCGCTTCGCTGCTCGGGCCTAATAATAATAATAATAATAATAAAATCTGCAGTTACAATAGGCCTTCGCAGCGCTTAGCTGCTCGGGCCTAATAATAATAATAATAATAATAATAATAAAAAAATCTGCAGTTACAATAGGCCTTCGCAGCGCTTAGCTGCTCGGGCCTAATTAAAACCACAAGCGGTGATGATCGGCCCTCGCAGCAAAGCGCCGCTCTGGCCTATTGGCCACCGCTGGGATTTGCGCACCGCCAGCCGCCCGCCACCGCAGATGCTGTCACGCATTTTGCCCGCCCATCCACTGGGGGATTCACACGAACGTGTTCGGCAGCGCTCCCCCACGACTCACAAAAAATCTGGTGCAGATCGCTCGATGCAGCGAGGAGATACAGCCGTTGAATAATGAAAATGCATTTGGCCACCGGACCGGACTAAATCGTTCGGCGGGCCGAATTCGGCCCGCAGCTTTGACACTCCTGGTTTAAACATTAGTATACCAATTTAATCAAAGGTATCTTACTAGCTGTTAATCCAGCTTAATGTGAAAAGTTAACAAAACCATTTTAGTTTTTTAAAGTTACTTGCTATTTCATGTGTCTAAGGGTTTTGTTTCTTGCATTAAGACAGCTTTTATGAAAGTTTAAAATCTAAATTGGTGGATACACACCCAAGAGTAATGTAAAAGTAACACTTTAGCAATTGGACTATTGCCAAAGGAACACTTTAGCAATATCGCGGGGGTAGCAGCTTTATAAAGGAGGCCCAGACATTCCTCTCCCCAGCCACTTGGGCCAGCTTCTCTGGGGGAATCCCAAAGCGCTCCCAGGCCAGCAGAGTCCCTCCAGCGTGTTCTGGGTCTTCCCCTGGGCCTCCTCCTGGGCCTCCTCCCGGTGGGACGTGCCCAGAACACCTCACCCGGGAGGCATCCTAACCAGATGCACAAGCCACCTCAACTGGCTCCTCTCGACATGAAGAAGCAGTGGCTCTACTCTGAGTCCTCCCCAGATGACTGAGCTCCTCACCTTATCTCTAAGGGTGAGCTCAGACACACTATGGAGAAAACTAATTTCGGCCGCTTGTATCCGGGATCTCGTTCTTTCGGTCACGACCCAAAGCTCGTGACCATAGATGAGGGTAGGAACGTAGATCGACCGGTAAATCGAGAGCTTCGCCTTTTGGCTCAGCTCTCTCTTCACCACAACGGACCGGTACAGCGCCAGCTTCACAGCAGACGCTGCACCAATCCGCCTGTCTATCTCCCGCTCCATCTTCCCCTCATTCATGAACAAGACCCCAAGATACTTGAACTTCTCCACTAGAAGCTGGCTCTTTGGACTTTCCTTTTTTAAAAAGCTTATAGTTAGAGTGGCTCATGTTACCCTGAGCTACCTCTAAAGTTATGCTGCTATACGTTTAGGCTACTGCAGGACATCAGAATCTATTGTTCTTCAATTTTGAATGACTGTTGTCATTTCAGCTTTTAACTTTTTGATTTTTCTTTTTTCTTCATAGTAGGTACACCTGGTCCGGCGTTCTGTTAGCTGTGGCATCATCCAGAGATGACAGATCACCCGCTACTACCATCTAATGTAGAACTTCTGTGCTTTTTTGTCTGTCTTGTTGTGTCTCTGCTCTGTCTTCTGTAACCCCCAGTCGGTCGAGGCAGATGACCGTTCATACTGAGCCCGGTTCTGCTGGAGGTTTTCCTTCCCGTTAATGGGGAGTTTTTTTTCCCACTGTCGCTTCATGCTTGCTCAGTAGGTAGGATTGCTGCAAAGCCATGGACAATGTAGACGACTCTCCCTGTGGCTCTACGCTTCTTCAAGAGAGAATGCTACTTGTCAAGACTTTGATGCAATGAACTGATTCCCTTATATAGGAATTTTTTTGACCAATGTGTATAATCTGACCCAATCTGTATAATCTGATTGATTTTGACTTGTAAAGTGCCTTGAGATGATATATTTCATGAATTGGCGCTATATAAATAACATTTAATTGAATCATCTCTTTAGACCAGTAAACTATCACATTTTATGAGACAGTTTTCTCATTTTAAAGATATAATCATCTAACGTTATTACTCTTAGCAAGTTAAAGCTCCATGAAAATTTTAGACCAGCTTTTAGTTCCACTCTTTTATTATGCACATCTAGGCTACCTATAAATATAAAGTATGGCATGCCAAAAAAACATTTTCAAGAAACGGCAATTTTAGTAATTGCCTTGCAATTTTATATCTAAGCATTAAAAATGATAATATTTCACCAATTTTCACAGCAAGATGGAAATAACAACTATCCAACATTTTAAGATTTTGTAAAAACTTTTTTCCTCTTTTACCTACCTTTTGAAATTAATACTTGTTTCTACTTCTCCAAAATTATACTTCAAGAAAACTATTCTGCTGTCCTGGGGCCATATGCAGCTAGACAGCTAGGACAAAAGTTCCCCACACAAAGCTTCC
Source organism: Fundulus heteroclitus (assembly GCF_011125445.2). Lineage (NCBI taxonomy): Eukaryota > Metazoa > Chordata > Actinopteri > Cyprinodontiformes > Fundulidae > Fundulus > Fundulus heteroclitus. The sequence continues at coordinate 286,635 of NW_023396575.1, forward strand.
TTTTCTTGCGTTGTCTGAATAACCTTTGTTCCCAAATCTGGCTTTAAACATTGTTTTTGTAAAAAGACAAATATTTTTCCAAGGCAGAAGCATGTAGAACAAATTCAACTTCAACATTAGCAGTTTCCCTAGCTTCATAGCTGAAAAGCAGCTTTTAACCAGAGCAAAACACGTCAAAGATCTTTTTTTAATGTGAGAGCACTCACTATCTGACGTAACTCACATAGAGATCTAACAAAGTTGTGATGTCTCACTCTGATTAAATATGAACCCAAAACGTTTCTAACTGTTTTTACCATGGATTTCCTCTGACTAAGAATTAATTAATATCTTATTTATGTAATGTATTCACGACATGAATTCCTTGCTGTCTTAACAAAAGGCAGAACAACTATAACGTTACTTTCTATAATTATTACAGGTTCTGCTGAGATGTCAAATTCTGGAGAGTGCTTAGACACCCTGACACACAAATATGGATAAACTTAATTTCAAGTGCACTCGTGAACTTGTTTTAGTTGATTTAGTTTTCTTGATGTACTGTAGAGCGTGATGAGGTCTGTTGTGGTATTGTGTGCACTGGATTGAGGGGACAGTTGGTGTTGTCTGTCAAACCCAATCTTCTTAAGCTGCAAATTCAGTAAAGTTACAAGATATATATAACGGTTGCAGTTACAGCTCAAACGTCGTAACAACACTTCTAAATCTGAGTCTGATGCACAATTTCAAATACAAACACGAAGCAGTTTGATTTTTGTCCGATGACGAGCGAGCGAGCGAGCGAGAGACAGAGAGAGAACTGGTAAAGCAGCACATAGTAACAATAAGTCTAGCGCTCCATAAAGATGTTATTAATCAGGGAAATCTTTCTGATTGTTTCACAGCGGTTACCTGCAGCGGGTAAACACGCCCACGACAACACACTTAGGCTCCCCGCAGCCCATTTCTATCGGAATACGCGCCAAAACTGCCTCTTTAAAATGAACTGCACGTGCAGTCTGCGCCTGTCTGAATTGCAATGAGAAGTATTACACATCTATGCGTGAGCATAATCAAAAATTCCCCCCAGGAGCAGCGTTTTTTTTTCCCCCAGGACCCGCGGTAACGACAGCGGTGTTCTTACGATGGAGTATTAGGGCCACACATGAAGAGAAAAAATAATTTTGCCATGACGAGATTAAACTGGTGCAGATCAGTTGATGCAGCGATGCATTTGTCCACCGGAGGCAGTGGCGACCCACCAGCTTAAAATCTATGTATTGACATCTTAAAAATGGTCTTATAGCTTAAAAGATCATCCTGTTTTGGTTGATTTTGTAGCCGAATAGAAGAGATGTTCTCAAAGCATGAAATAAGCCTTTTGACTTTTAAAAATGTTGTCCTTTTAAGGTAATTTTAAGTTACTTTTTATTAAATTTGTCAATATCCTATGGAAGTCTGGACATATGGCAGCGGTGTTTCAGGTGACTTCGCCACACCGCCACGCCGCACTGCTACATGGAATCCAGTTGGGCCTGGAATCTACAACACAGCAACATGTCTTCTGTCTGTGGACACAGTTTCATGTTGATTAGCTCAGAGGGGTAACATAGCGACCGTTAACAATAAAACATGACACTTCCTGTTGTCAGGGGGCGTGGCCTGAGCAATGTCATCATTTGACCATTGGATATTGTAGGAGACCTAGTGGTGATCAACTACTGAAAGTTTGGTGGCTCTGTGAGTTTTTGTGTATGAAATATAACAGTTTTGTGTTTCATGGCGAGTAGGTGAACTTTGACCCCTGCTCACGCCCGAGTTTCAAGCCGCTTGCTCAAAATCTCTAGGAGGAGTTCGATCAAATACCAATGCTGTAAACGTCAGAAATGGGGTCAAAATCAGACCTTCAATCTAAAATGGCCGACTTCCTGTGATATTTACACTATGACATTAATTGTAAATTCTGAGCGTCTTGGTGAGCTCTACCACTGTACCAAATCTCATGTCTCTACGATGAAGTAAGTGAATAGCAAAGGGTCCTTTGAAAATTGCTAGGTGGCGCCGTTGAGGCATTTTTCTTTTGATTTTTGTGACGACCTTAAAATACAAAATTTTTAAACAGTCACCATGCACCTGCAAAGTTTGGTGAGTTTTTGAGTATGATAAAGCCCCCAAAAAGGCCCCTCTTTAGGGGGGCAGAATAAAAAAAATAAGAAGAAGAAAGAAACAATAGGCCTTCGCAGCGCTTCGCTGCTCGGGCCTAATAATAATAATAAAATCTGCAGTTACAATAGGCCTTCGCAGCGCTTAGCTGCTCGGGCCTAATAATTAAACACTACAGATACAATAGGCCTTCGCAGCGCTTCGCTGCTCGGGCCTAATAAGAAGAAGAAGAAACAACACAGAAACAATAGGCCTTTGCAGCGCTTCGCTGCTCGGGCCTAATAATTAAACACTACAGATACAATAGGCCTTTGCAGCGCTTAGCTGCTTGGGCCTAATTAATCATTTATTTCAGCAGTTTGTTAAAATGATTGCTTCTCAATATAAAACACTTGGCTAAAACACACCAACAGGGGAAACCGCAATCAAGACAGTGCTTTTATGGCCCGACCGCGAGTGCAGGCAGCCAATAAGAACCCCGTCCCTTAAGTGGCCAAGCCTACATGCCGCATTACCACATCCACCCCCGCCATTTGGATCGGCGACCCGCCGATGAGCTACAACTGCTATTACGGTCACTTACTTGATGAAGGTAGGCCAGAGTCGACATGGGGCGGCATGGTAACTGGCCTTGGTAGACGATGAAGATTGTGATGTTTGCCGGCAGTAACCCTTGTGGATCTACGAGTCAGAGGTTGACTGCTTAGAAGGGCTGTCTGTGCAGCTGCTGGAGTCTGTTGCTCAGGGGGACCCTGATCTGGCCCACCCCGGGCTGGTACCAGTGAGGCCAGGCTAACTTGGGGATCAACCATGGGCAGCCCGGGTTGGTCTGGGGGGTCCAAAAACAGATCCCCCTCCCAAAACAGGTTGCCTTCTGGAAGAGATGTAGAACCCGGTGCTGGCAAACCTGGGACTATAGCTTGGTCAGTCACCTCCCTGGAGACCAGAGCTTTAAGCAATGAACGGTGCACCCTTTTTACTTTGGACTACTGGTCGACTGGGGCTATGACATAAACCACACCCTGTGCCTCTGGAGCTTGCAGTACCATATGGGTCGTAGGATGCCATAGATCCTGGGTCTTCTGACGACCCCGCATGCTGTAATCACGCAGAAGTACCAACTGTCCTTCCTGCAGGGGTGCCTCCTGGACATGCTGGTCAAGGTTTGCCTTCCTACGGGCGGCAGCACGGCTCAGTCTCTCCCTGGCCCCATCAAACGCAATCTGCAGTCTCGTCTGGTGTTCCCACACCCACTCGTGCACAGTCCCCCCAACAGGCTCCTGCACCCGCCCTAGTAAGAAATCAATTGGGAGGCGAGGCTCCTGCCCAAACATGAGGAAGAATGGCGACTCTCCAGTGGATGGGTGGGGTGTGGTGTTATAGGCATACAAGACTTGGGGCAAGCATGTACTCCAATCCCGTTTATGAGATGCAGGCAGGGTACGCAACATATTATGCAACGTGCGATTAAATCGCTCACACTGCCCATTACCAGCTGGGTGGTAAGGTGTAGTCCGGGACTTGGTGATGCCATAAAACTCACATAGCTGTTGTACGAATGTGCTTTCGAAGTTACGGCCCTGGTCAGAGTGGATGCGCGCAGGGACACCAAACATGGCAAACCACTCTGACACCTGGACCAGGGCCACTGTTGAGGCACGCTGATCACGGGTAGCGAACGCAAGAGTGTATTTGCTAAATACATCAGTCATGACCATGACGTTTTCCACCCCTGCAGATGTGGGCTCCAGTAGCGTGAAGTCAATTGTCAGGACCTCGTTTGGCTTTGAAGCCAGTAAATACCCCATGAAGGCAGGGGCAGCTGGCCTGTTGTCTTTGGCATGTTGACACCGTTCGCAAGATTGGCACCATTGGACAACCTCTCTAGACATGTCGGGCCAGTAGCAGCGGGAGCGCACCAATGCCAAGGTCCTCACTATTCCCTGGTGTCCATGCTCCTGGTGAACCTGAGTGAGGACATCCTCTACCAATGCCCTGGGTAAAAGGAGTTGATACACCGCCCCACCACCATCTGGGCGAAAGACCTGACAATACAACAACCCCTCCATCTCCACCAGGCGATCCCACTGGGACAGCAAGAGACTAGCTGAGTGAGAGAGGGCCCTACATTCTTCCCGCGTTGGTCTACGTTTATGTTGCCAAAAGTCCAGGAATTCTTGGATGACTGGGTCTGACTGCTGAAGCTCATAGAGATCAGCAGGGGGCGCGTTAGGAAAAGCTGTCACTACCGACTGTGTTGCTTGTGTAGCTATACCTCGTAACACGTCTTGCAACTGTTCTGGCAAACAGGTACCCACTGGAGCCACTTCAAGTGTAGGTCCCCGTTGGCGAGACAGAGAATCAGCATTCTGGTTAGATTTGCCCAATCGATACCGAAGGACAAAATCAAATGAGGCCAACTGAGAGGCCCACCGCTGCTCTACAGCTCCCAGTTTGGCAGAGGTGAGATGACTCAGGGGATTATTGTCCGTATAGACCACACATTTGTGGCCTAGGAGGTACTCTCAGAATTTCTCGGTCATGGCCCATTTAAGAGCAAGCAACTCCAGCTTCATTGAACTGTAGTTTGACATGTTGCGCTCAGTTGGGCGCAACCCCAGGCTCGCATAGGCAATAGGCCGCACTTTCCCTCCTTGCTCTTGGGAGAGCACTGCCCCTAACCTGGAATGGCTCGCATCAACCTCCAAAATAAAAGGGAGGGAGAAGTCTGGGAAAGCCAGTACCGGTGCCGCTGACAGCTTGGCTTTTAGAGCCTCAAAGCTCTGCAGACACTCTAGGGTCCAAGAACCAGGGTCATTTGGGCCAGACCTCCTCCTGGACCGTTGGCCAGACAGCTCGGCGACCCTACAATGTAGGGGAGCGGCCAAATTGGCAAACCCCTCAACGAACCGTCGATAATAGCTCGCAAATCCCAAAAAGGAGCGCAACTCTGTTACTGTGGATGGTGTGGGCCAGTTAGCTACGGCCTCCACCTTGCCAGGGTCTGTGGCAACCCCATGAGCGGAAATAACGTGGCCCAGATAATGCACCTCCCTCTGGAAGAAGCGACACTTACTGAGTTTTGCTTTAAGCCCCTCCTTCTGCAACCTCCCAGCACAATGCCTAGCCTCTCCAGGTGTTGTTGCACTGTGGACGAATATATAACAATATCGTCCAAGTAGAGAAGGAGGGCCTGGCACTGCTGGTCCCCAAAGATGCGTTGCATTAAGCGTTGGAATGTACTAGGGGCGTTGCAGAGGCCGAAAGGCATACGATTCCATTCAAACAATCCAAATGGAGTGCAGAACGGCGTCTTAGGACGGTCACTCTCCGCGACAGGGACCTGGTTGTACCCGCTAGCCAAATCCATAGTGGAAAACCAGCAGGCCCCCGTCAAAGCGTCGAGCGACTCGTCAATACTCGGCAGTGGGAAAGCATCCTTTCGGGTCCTGAGATTGAGTTGACGGTAGTCAACACACAGTCGAATGCTGCCATCTTTCTTCCTTACAAGAACGATTGGTGAAGCATAGGGACTGGTGCTTTCCCTAATCACCTGAGCTTCTAATAGCTTGTTGATGTACTCTCGAACAAGCTCATATTCAGACGGGGGGATACATCGGTAATGTTGGCGGACTGGGACCTCATCCAAAAGTGGAATTTCATGGCTAATTAAGTCAGTACAGCCTAAGTCCTGATCATGTGCCGCAAAAACGGAGGAATAGTCCCCAAGTAATGACCACACGGCGTCCTGTTCTTCACTGGACAGGGGGGACAGATCCAGCTCCTCAAAGGGATCTGCAGCTTCGAGAGCAGCAACCTGTGATGAAGCCCCTGCAGATACCAGTGGGATCTCGGTCACCCCAGCCGGAAGACTAACGACACAAACCTCATCTAACATTCCTACAAGAGTGCGTTGATACAAAAGCACGTCATTGTACCAACATTGACAATTGGAACATAAGCGGTACCTCGGACCACTCGTACCAAGGCTGGTGACGCCAGTAACCCCACAGGCAAACCAGCCTCTACAGGTTCGAACAACGCAGTAGTCCGAGAGTATTGTTCAGAGCAAGTCGCAGGAATGATCTTCATGCCCTCCCCCCCCCCGGAATGCGAAAAGCCCTCTTACCCTGCACCTTTGCCCTACCAGGGGGTCCCAGTGTGTGCTGGGAGTTACCCACATGACATTTTTGAAGGGCGTGTACCAGCGACAGAGGTGAGGCTATGACGGGCGCAGTGTCAAACAACGCAGCTCCATACTGCTCAAAGAGTTCTTGATAGCACCTGCGGAGGACATTCATACCCAAGACGCCAGGGGCCTGAGAGGACTCGTTTCCAGGGAGGTCTTTAACAACCAACACCCCACAGTGGGACAGCTTCTTCCCACACAGCTCAATAGTGAGTTCCAAATAACCAATATATGGGATGGCCAGGCCGTTGGCAGCTCGTAGCTGCAGCCAATGACAAGCTGTCAGCCGCTCTTCCCCCCAGGGCTCAAAGTGTGTGTGGAAAAAGTGCTCTGAAATGGTAGACACCATTGAACCAGTGTCGAGCAAACACGGTACCTTAACCCCCGCCATATTGACCTCAATATGGGGACAAGAAACAACCAGCTTTGGTGCATCTGCCACCCCTCGGCAAACATCAGTTGAGCCTAGAAATGCCCCACCCGAGCCTTGGCTCTGCGGCATGGTGGGAATTAGTTTTCCGGCTGCTGCTCAGAGGGGAGTTGGGATGGAAATATACGTTGGGGGCAGGGGACCCGAGGCCCATCACAGTCCCTGGCAATATGACCGGGCTGCTGGCAGTGGTTACAAACGAAAGGGCCATGACGTGGAGAGCGGCTACGCTGCGGAATGGGTTGTGCACTCTGCAAGAGAGCGATACTCTGAGAGAGAAGGTTAAGTTGTTCTTGTTGTTTCTTCAACAACTCCTTCATTTCACTGAGCTCTGTGTGCATGGGGTTTATTTCCCTCGATTGACCGCGAATAGCATACTGCAGACTGAATGCTGAGGGCACAGAGTTACTACGGCCTCGCACACTAGCAGGCAAGCCCTCCAGCTCCCACCTGATTGCCTCCCCCTAACTTCCAGCAACTTAGCCCCCGGATTTCTTCGCACATATTGTTTTAAATTGCGCCGCAAGGAGCTGTCCAACACATGTTTGATAAATTGGTCCCGCAACAGTTCCTCCACATTAGACATATGTCCTGGAGCTTGCTGCTTAACTTTGTCCATTAAGCTCATTAACGCCAGGGAGAACTCCTGGAGTGTCTCCCCCTCTTCCTGTTTCCTAGAGAAGAAGGCCTCCTGTAAAGCCACATACAATTCAGGGCAGCCATAAAGACTTTTGAGAATGGAGATTATTTGGGCTGGGTCTTCCCGCTCTGCGCTTGGCCGAAATTTGATCTCTTCCCTAGCTTCTCCCTCCAAATGGTCATACAAAAAATATGCCTGGTCGGCTGGTGCCAAGTGACGCTCTCTCATACAGGCCTGCGCCTCTTCCACCCACTCATCTACCCTAATACCGGACCTGCCCCTAAATACAGGGCATTTACGGTCCCTCGGTATATACACTAACCTGTCAGTTCGAACTGTGGAGGGCGCAGGAACTGCTGAGGGTCCAGCACTGGAGCTTGGCACCGCGGATGTGTGCTCCTGACGCAGCCGCTCATTGCCTTTAGCTGAGCGATCTGATGCCTTAATTCTTGTAGCTTATCCTCCATGACTACAAATACCTTTAACGGTGGGCTGCTCAGAAAATGACTGCTGCCGTTTTGTCCGTAAACATGCACCAAAAAAAAAAAAAAAACTTACAGTTAATAAACACCTTTAACAATAAACAGTGAAAAAGGACAGGTCTGGGCTGAAAACTATAGTATATCCTGTCAACAACGCCAATTGTGGCAGGAGCAGTACTCTTAGTACTCTAACACTAGCACCATACAGGGATCAACCAATGAATTGCACCTGGGGGATATAAAGTGGAAAGCACTAAACCTAAGGCGCACAGGTGCAGGATACATAAGAAGGGCCACAGACACTGATCCAGTTCACTTGTTTATTGAAACTTACAATCCAATAATAAAAATAATTAATCTTTTATTTCAGCAGTTTGTTAAAATGATTGCTTCTCAATATAAAACACTTGGCTAAAACACACACCAACAGGAGAAACAGCAATCAAGACAGTGCTTTTATGGCCCGACCGCGAGTGCAGGCAGCCAAATAAGAACCCCGTCCCTTAAGTGGCCAAGCCTACATGGCGCATTACCACACATGCATTTTACAATTGATTTTGCTGTGTTGATTTGTGGTTTATCAATAACCCCACCGTGGGTCACTGTTTCAGTTCTTTTCCATCTTCTTCCATGCTTTTCCCCCCCTCTCTTTTCGCTTCTCCTTATCAGTGAATTTAATCTTTTTGTCCGAGCTCAATTCGCGGTCTTTGCTTAAACTCCCAGTTAGCCGCACCCTCTCGAAGCTCCCATCAGCATAAGCGTGGTTACGTCATTAGGACCTCCCCTCACGCATCACGTAAATTGGTAGACCATACGTCATCGTAGCAGCCATCTTGGGAGGGTGGCGTACGACTGAACTGTAGCTTAGCTGAACTAGCTTTTGTAAGACATCCAAGCGTCCAGTGGGATTCCCGAAGCTGTTCTGTCTGTCAATGCTGCTACGTCAAATGCAGATGTCTCGAAGGTGGTGTTAAACAACTGTGAGTTGAACTAAGATTTGCTAATTGCTTATTTTTAATCCATTGTTATTTTTGTTTTGTTCTTTTATTTCCACCTATATTTTGCATGTGTAGTTTTAGTAGTGAGTAAGATTTCCAAGGTTGTGAATCAGAAAATTACTGTAACAGGGAATTGCTTTTGGTTCAATAAAACCACAACTGCGGAATAGAAATTGTTTTGTGTTCAATTCAATTCACAGTTGCCTGGCTATTCAGAATTCAGAGCTAACCTCCTTTGGAGTTAACATCTGATATTAATACAGAGACAATATCATTGGATGGTGATAAGGAATAAGGAATTAAACTCTAATTACAGTCGGTTAAAAGTCCGACCAGATCATTTATTCCAGCATAAATGAGTTCATAACAGCTAATTAACTAATGCATCAATGGTATAAATCCTTACACGCTTATGGCTAACATCATCACCATTTGAACTATATTTTGTTATAGCGGAATTTTGAGTTGAATGATTTATTGCTTAAATTATAATACCGAATTATAATTAATAATAATAATAAGCATATTCAACCAGCTTCTGGCATAACAACTTGCAGGGTGCGACTGTCAAATTGACACACAGTTGCTCATCATCTGCACCGATTAGTCGGAGCAGGAGATGGAGTTTATCAGCCAAACAATAAGCCAGACAATAAACGCTGAAAGGTGATGTGGCCACAGGTGGAAATAATTCATTAATTAACTGCAGGAGCAGCGACAGACTGCTTACCAATGGAAGTTTTTGTCAGATGGTCAATCCGCTCCACTTCCTGACTTGCTGGTTTGCATAAACCCAAAGAAAACCTTTGATCGCCGCTACTGTCATTCATGCATCTGTGGCCAGTTTGAGATGCTATTTCAAAAGTTAGAATGATTGAGCACCGATAAAGCTCAGTTTAGCAGATGTCCGCTTTGCAAAGACCCACCCTACTCTCTTTCTGATTGGCTAATGTTCCGGTTCTGCCAGGTTTCATTGGTTGAGAGCAGCTTCAGTTTAAAACCTTCAATAATAAGTGGAGACGGAACAATTTGCGCACATTTTCCAAATGATGGAAATCTGCCGCAGTGACGGAAAACTTTAACCCCTGATTTGCTCATTCTGAGGGGTACCTGACCGGACTCTTAACCTAAGGATCATGCTTATTTTATCTTGCTTTCTCTCTCTGGGACTTACCCTTTGTTCTTTGTTCTTATGACTTGTTGCGTTAATTGGGAGTTCCTCAACTCTCTTCAGTCACAGTCCAGCATCTGCTGGAAAAGCCAAGCAAATTGTCAAACCTACGTTTCTCACTCTTCAGTTCCAGGAAGAACTCAGTAAAGCCTGCCGTATAAAAGCCTTCCTGGAAACCCTGCAGCCTTGTGCTCCTGCCTAGGTGTGAATCCATCCCAAGTCCTCACTGCAACACTGTCAGCCTGTCCATCCTCAGACGTCTCGCACTGGCATAACCCATACCCAGAACTTTGTACCAGCCGTCATAGAGACTGTCAATTTAAGCGCTCCGTGTTCCTGTTACTGAAGCTGCTACCTCCGCAACCCGACCCCGGATAAGTGGAAGAAGACGGACGGAGACGGACGGACGGTGTTCCTGCTTAACCACTTCCCAGAAACGCAGCCAATGCTCATAGTAAGCCAGTTACAACACAGTCAAACTATTTCCTCTGTCTGCTGCAGGTGGTTAATTCCATTTTGTTTTCTGATTTCAGTCCACGACCAGCACTCTCCCAGTTGCCCTGGTTACCACTACCCACTTTATTCAATAAATCTCATAAAAGATCGTTCTGCTGCCATGTTTGCTGTCACATTCAGAGTCTATTAGAAAACATAGTTATAACAGACAGAACAATCGAGCAAAGTACAGAATAATTATACAGCTGCTCAGAGACACCTGCAGAACTCAACAGTTAATTTCAGCAACAACTGGAGGAGGCAGGGGATTTGTATTAAGGTGAGGTTGAGAGCCTGTCTTCTCCACTGCTGCAGGAGAAAATTGTACCTTTCAGTAATCCAAGCTGGTGCTTGTGCCACCAGGGTTTGGTCCACGGCAGATAACTCTTGTTCACCTCCTTGTAACCAGCCACCAGGCTGGCATCGAGGACGCCAGCAGCTCTATCAAGTTTCATCCAGAGCCCATGTATGACACTTTGCACTCTCCCCACCTAAGTCAGCTGGATTCCACATTTCAGAAGTGGTCTTCTCCATAATCTTTAGCATGTGCTGTGCCTCCTGTTTCCTCATTCATTTACTGCAGAAGCTTCTAACTCGGTTCCGGCGGATCTGGCTGACATTTCCTGTCAGCTTTTGACCAGCGGAGGCTCAAAGTTGAATATAGAGGCAGGCCCATAAGTCACATTTGATGTGTGGCTTTATTTACGAACTTGCACCAACAGCCACAATAACCAACAATGTCTGCCTTTTATACCGGTGCGCCCTGGATGTCTTGCTAGAAGAAACCAATGAAGGGGATGATCAGAAAATAAGAAATAAACAATACTTACACAAAACTAACACCTAACACAGTGAATGAAACCTAATAAATAATTGCATAAATGCAAATCATTTTAATTACACAAATCTAAAGTCAATCAAAAGAATACTTCAAATTAAACATTATTCCTTAAAGCACTACCCTCCTTCCAAATGGTTTTCTACAACAGCTTGCAGCAGCACCTGCAGCTCGTTTCTTCCCTTTGCTGCCACACCCTGTCGAGGAGCCAAACCAGGAAAAGTGTTTACAACTAAACCAATGTATTGTTAAAGCAAGAAATCAAACATCCAGAAATTTAAGGAAACAAATTGACATTTATATATCTGCACTTCCTTCACACAGAATAGATGGCCAGTCCCCCTGCCTCTCAAGAAGGTATATCCAAATGTCTAAAACAAATGCAATGAAAATAATACAACTCAACTGCTTGGTCTGTAACTTAATCAAGAATCTAATTTCCTGATGTAATGGAACCTATCTCCATTACAGTTCCATTCCAGTCCTGGAGGGTCCATCGGATGCTTCCGATTCAGCTTCAGAAGGTCCGCTCAACTTCTTCTCTTCCCCAGCATGTTTCATGATGCCCCAGAGCCTCCTAATTGTCTCCTGCATATTCCCTGAGTTCAAAAGTCCAGAGTGCTGCTGAAACCCACTCCTCCCCTTCTCCAGAGTGGAGCAGAATCCTCTCCACATCCCCAGTCCTTTATTAATCAATCAATCTTTATTGTCAACTACAATTTGCATTGTAATCAAAATTACAGTTCCAGTACAACCGTCCATCACATTATGAAGCTGTCCCCACATAAGCAGAAGATCTTGCATCTATAATGGTAGCTGTAGCAACAGCAGAGATGGAGATAATTGATCATCTTCATCTATGGCTCTGTCATCTTTATTACCATCATTGCCATCCAACTCCTGGCTCTTCCATCATCATCTGTACCTCTGGCTTCATCTTTACCATCATCTGCATACATGGCTCAGTCATCATCACCACCATCAGCATCACCTGTACAGTTTTATTACACTTCAATCCAGCCACTTGTCACTGAGTTCTCCAATGAGAATATCCAGGTGGAGATGCCGCAAGCTCCTGATCCTGAGCTCCCTTGAGGTTCTCTAGGCTTCTACGTCATTGTACAAGGTTCCACCAAGGTTTTGAAGCAGCATCTCCATCATTCCCCAGGGCTCCTCCATGGGTTCCTGGATCTTCTCGAGCTCCACCATGGTCTGCAGTAGTCCAGCCTGCATTATCTAGTGCAGGCTGGACTTGAGAATGCAGAGATTTGGGGGTATAATATGATGAGGCCATATAAATGTTAAGAGCGGGTACCAAAGGACCTGCTTATGGGCGGTCAGATCAGAAAACAGTATCTTTCTACATAATTCCTATTCTCCAATTAGAGCACACCATCAAGCAAACAGCCTTCCCCCTCCCCTCTCCCCAGCTGAGACATCAGCTGGCTAATTAATGCTGTGAGTCACGCTAGCATGTCTGACTGGTCCACTCCATGGCTCCACTCAAGCAGAGGATGGCCACTAAAAAGGGGAGTTGTTATGTCCGAGTGTCCTCAAAAATGGATGAAAGTTTCCACTTACTCCTGAAGGATGAGAAAATCAGAGTGTTCATTTATGGGGAGGTACCACACAATTATAACCCCATTTTAACCGCAGTAAAGCTTTAAGTTCGTCCGTCTGTCCGTCCGTCTTCTTCCGCTTAACCGGGGTCTGGTCGCGGGGGTAGCAGCTTCAGTAGGGAGGCCCAGACGTCCCTCTCCCCAGTCACTTGGGCCAGCTCCTCCGGGGGAAACCCAAGGCGTTCCCAGGCCAGCTGAGAAACATAGTCTCTCCAGCGTGTCCCAGGTCTTCCCCTGGGCCTCCTCCCGGTGGGACGTGCCCAGAACACCTCACCAGGGAGGCGTCCAGGAGGCATCCTGACCAGATGCCTGAGCCACCTCAACTGGCTCCTTTCGACGTGAAGGAGCGCGGCTCTACTCTTAGTCCTCCCCGGATGACTGAGCTCCTCACCTTATCTCTAAGGGAGAGCCCAGACACACTATGGAGAGAACTCATTTCGGCCGCTTGTATACGGGATCTCATTCTTTCGGTCACGACCCAAAGCTCATGACCACAGATGAGGGTATGAACATAGATCGACCGGTAAATCGAGAGCTTCGCCTTTTGGCTCAGCTCTCTCTTCACCACAACGGACCGGTACAGCACCCGCTTCACAGCAGATGCCGCACCAATCCGCCTGTCAATCTCCCGCTCCATCTTCCCCTCATTCCTGAACAAGACCCCAAGATACTTGAACTTCTCCACTAGAAGGTGGCACTTGGGACTTTCCTTTTTGACAAAGCTTACAGTTAGAGTGGCTCATGTTACCCTGAGCTACCTCTATAGTTATGCTGCTATAGGCTTAGGCTACTGGAGGACATCAGGGTCTATTGTTCTTCAATTTTGCATTGCTTGTTGTCATTTAAGCTTTTACCTTTTTTGTGTGAGCCAAAAGTTCTAATAAAAGCCTACCGTATGAAATGTGATACAAAATAATATCATAAAAATAAGGATATGTCAAAAAAAATAAATTGGATTTTGTTTTCAGGATTAAAAAACATCAACATTCTAAAAAATTAGAAATGTCTGACTATTTTTTGATTGGTCAGGCTTTAAAAGGTTAAATAAATTTCAAAACCAAAGACCTTATTTACCAAGTGAACTTTTGTGGTCTCTTGCTGCCACCTGGTGGACAAGTTTGAGCAGATTCCAATGCTGTCAATTTACAAAGATTAAATATATTTCCTGTTGTCAGGGGGCGCGGCCTTACTAATGTCATCATTTGACAATTGGATATTGTAGGAGACCTGATGGTGATCAACTACTGAAAGTTTGGTGGCTCTGTGAGTTTTTGTGTATGAAATATAAGTTTTGTGTTTCATGGCGAGTAAGTGAACTTTGACCCCTGCTAACCCCCCTTCACCATGCTCAAAAATTCACCGTTTTGTTAACTTTTAATTGGCCATGCCTTATGATCAGACTGCCCGAGTTTCAAGCCGCTCGCTCAAAATCTCTAGGACAAGTTTGATCATATACCAATGCTGTAAACCTCAGAAATTAGGTCAAATTACGACCTTCAATCTAAAATGGCCAACTTCCTGTGATACTTGCACTATGACATTAATTGTAAATTCTGAGCGTCTTGTTGAGCCCTACAACTATAACAAATCTCATGTCTCTACGATGAAGTAAGTGAATAGCAAAGGGTCCTTTGAAAATTGCTAGGTGGCGCCGTTGAGGCATTTTTCTTTTGATTTTTCTGACGACCTTAAAATACAAAATCTTTAAACCGTCACCATGCATCTGCAAAGTTTGGTGAGTTTTTGAATATGATAAAGCCCTTAAAAAGGCCCCTCTTTAGGGTGGCAGATTAATAATAATAATAATAATTAAAGCCGCAAGCGGCGATGAGTGGCCCTCGCAGCCAAGCACCGCTGGGGTACGCGCACCGCCTGCCGCCAGCCACCGCAGAAGTTGTCACGCATTTTCCGCGCCCGTCCACCGGGCGATTCACACGAACCCGTTCGGCAGCGCTCCCCCACGACTCACAAAAAATCAGGTGCAGATCGGTCGATGCAGTGAGGAGATACAGCCGTTGAATAATGATATTGCATTTGGCCACTGGGCCAGACTAAATCGTTCGGCGGGCCGTACGTTTGACACCCCTGGTTTAAAAAATTAGTTTACTGGTTGAAATGCAGTTCAAAGTCTTCAGCTGATCCAAAATGCTGCAGCAAGAGTTATGGAGATAGTTTCCTGCCAAAAGGTTGTAAACAAAAAAGGTGTTGCACACAAATAAAACTTGTTTTGCACACAAAAAGATATGTTTCATACACAAAAAAATTGTTTTGCAAACTGTCCGCCAACCTTGCACTCAAAATATCATTTATAAGATTTCCTCCAGTACAAAATGGTCTCTGCACGCACAAAACAGCCTCCGCTCAACTACGAAACAATCCCATCTACCCTGCGGTAAATTTGTGCCAAAAGTCACGTGATGCATTAGGAGTTGTTGTTGTTCAGACTTCCCGACATTGAGAAGAATTCAGTTATCTCTAAACTATTGGGCTAATTTACAGGGTCATAGTGAAGATCATCCAGCATAGAGCACTTTAACATCTTGTTGGGAAATGGAGAAGAGGAAGAGAAAAAGCTTTGGGTAGACAGTTAGACAAAAAGCAATGGAATTAGAATTAACTGATTTAATGTTCAGTCCAACAGTACCACTACCAGCAGTACCACCTTGGATACTACCTTCACACGGGGGACAATTTTGGGTTAAGTTTGGTGAGTTTTCATTCATGTTTAGGCCTCCAAAAACCCGTTTCAAAAGTCCCAAGAATAAATAATAATAATAATAAAATCTGCAGTTACAATAGGCCTTTAAAGTGTGCCTCCCTGAAAAATGTAATGCCCCCCTGTAATTTGCTTCTGCAGCCGGGTCTGTCCGAGCATGAATTTGAATTGCTCACAACTCAGATCTCGCGTTATTACAACGCAATTAAAACTATTTCCAAGCAACTTGCATATGATGAATGATGAGAGTGAGAAAGAGATCTGTACATCATATAAAGATGATCAACCATCAGGATCAACATTGAAGCAGGAAATGAAGTTGTGGCACACAAAGTGGTCATCATCAGTGGAAAAACCCAGCTCTCTCCCTGAAATTCTAAGGATAACAAATATACAAGTGCTACCCAA
The DNA here is from genome assembly GCF_011125445.2 of Fundulus heteroclitus. Taxonomy (NCBI): domain Eukaryota; kingdom Metazoa; phylum Chordata; class Actinopteri; order Cyprinodontiformes; family Fundulidae; genus Fundulus; species Fundulus heteroclitus. Next base: position 302,763 of record NW_023396575.1, read on the forward strand.
ACATTTCTATGATTCTTCACCTTCTGTCAGTTATACCTTTTACGAGTGCTTCTATGGAACGTAACTCGGGCCTTAAAGCAGTGAAAACTTTGCTGAGGTCGACAATGTGACAAGAAAGGTTTGTGGTTTTGCTACTTATGTATGTCCAGAAGGACATTCATTTAGACATCAACAAAATCATAGACATATTTGCCCAGAAGCTTTCCAGAAGGTTGACATTTGTAAACCCATTATCATCGTCATCATAAAGTTGAAGGTGTTGTAGAAGAGAACAATATTCTTTGTCAAGTCTTACTGTTCTATTATAGGCTTATGGCTTTACTTCACCATACATGTTCATTGGTTTAACTTACTTTAAAGTTTTTTTTCTCTCAACATAGTCCGTCCGTCCGTCTTCTTCCGCTTATCCGGGGTCGGGTCGCGGGGGCAGCAGCTTCAGTAGGGAGGCCCAGACGTCCCTCTCCCCGGCCACTTGGGCCAGCTCCTCAGGAGGAATCCCAAGGCGTTCCCAGGCCAGCCGGGAGACATAGTCCCTCCAGCGTGTCCTGGGTCTTCCCCTGGGCCTCCTCCCGGTGGGACGTGCCCGGAACACCTCACCAGGGAGGCGTCCAGGAGGCATCCTGACCAGATGCCCGAGCCACCTCAACTGGCTCCTCTCGACGTGGAGGAGCAGCGGCTCTACTCTGAGTCCTCCCCGGATGACTGAGCTCCTCACCCTATCTCTAAGGGAGAGCCCAGACACACTACGGAGAAAACTCATTTCAGCCGCTTGTATCCGGGATCTCGTTCTTTCGGTCACGACCCAAAGCTCGTGACCATAGATGAGGGTAGGAACGTAGATCGACCGGTAAATCGAGAGCTTCGCCTTTTGGCTCAGCTCTCTCTTCACCACAACGGATCGGTACAGCGCCCGCTTCACAGCAGACGCTGCACCAATCCGCCTGTCGACATAGTTTATCTCGTTAAAATATACTCAAAACTCCTTTATCACTTGAACCATAACAAACTGTTCTGAGTCCTTGGGTCTTTTCAAGTATTTTTTTTCTTGATATAGTTTGTCTGGATGAAATAAATTGTTAAAATACATGTATATTAAAAAATCCTTTAACACTTGAACCATAACAAACTGTTCTAAGTCCTTGAGTCTTTTTATTTCATTTTACTAATTAAATATCATTTCTGGAAATAAAGAAAATCTTTGTTTGATTAATTGTTGATAAGGATAATTTTTTCTTCAAACTACTTTTTAACCTTGTGCATGCTGTAAAAACCAAGAAATTTTGTCTTAAAAATAATTTTTCAATTACAATAATGTAATCATGCTAATTCCACTTATGTTCATCCATTAAAATGATTATCAATTCAAAAACCCAAAGATGAATAATTAAGGTAGTGTGGAAGAGTAAAGATGACATTCTTTGGTCGTTTAGCCTCACATTGTCTTGACATGACCCTTAGGTGCGCACCCCCCTTTGAAAAATCCTGGATCTGCCCCTGCGTATCTTTTGCCCTGTTTCAGGTTAAACTGTCCCTCTGAGGTTCGCCTCAGCTCAGCATAACTAATAACATCAGATGATTTTGTAACTGATTATGTGCTAAGTGTGGCCTTCGTGATATTCTCTAAATGTCTCTTTAGTTGCATTCAAATTCCAAGTTAAAAGAAAATAAAATAAATGAATAGAAAACACTTAGAAAAGCAACCATATTTAGTTCCATACAGTTTTCTTCAAACCCAAAGCACAGTTTTTTTTACATCTATTTAAATCAAAGATTATGTATATCTAAACTCCTTTCAAATGGACTGGTTTGTGATGAATTATTATTATTACAAGCAATGAGATCTCAGTAATTTTATTACTGTAGGGCTAAAAACAAGTGATAGGATCTAATTTCATATAGTGTTTTAAGATATCCAGCGGCAGGACATCATCCCATCCACAGCACCGTCTGCAGAGCTCTTGCTGCATCATCTTGACAGGCAGAGTGGCTGGTGACAGAAAACCCAAAGGATCATAGATTGAGCTGGTTGTGGAGAACATACTACGTCTTGTTAGAGACCGCTTTTTCACTTCCATCTTAAATTTGAAGGAGTCTGACTCAACACACCAAAACAGACCTAAAGTTCTCTCAACCGGAAGATCATCTCGATCCAAATCCAGCTCTTTTATATCCTTAGCCCATTGATCTTCTGCAATTGACTGCAACACTGCTCGACTGTTACTTATCCACTTTTCCAAAACAAATCCACCTCTTTTACAGAGAGCGCCAAGTTCCTTAACCATTTTAATGGCCTTCTCCTCTGATCTCACGCTCATCAAACAGTCATCAACATAAAAGTTCTGCTTTATGGCATGGATGGCTTGATCGGAAAAATCCTATCTGTTGTCATCAGCAGTTTTCCTTAGTGCATAACTAGCACAACTGGGGGATGAGGCTGCTCCAAATAAGTGAACAGTCATTCTGTAGTCCTTAAGCTCTTTGGTGTAGTCTCCTTCAGGCCACCAGAGAAAGCGTAGAAAGTCTCTGTCTTGTTCTGCAACCTTCACTTGATAGAACATGGCTTGTTGTCACCCTTAAAAGCCACAGGATCCTGCCTAAATTGAATGAGAACTCCCAGCAGGGAATTGGTGAGATTAGGACCTTGCAATAGTTCATCATTTACCGATTTTCCTTGATATGTGGCCCCACAATCAAACACCACTCGTAGGAAACCTTTTCTTGGATGATAGACGCCGTGATGAGGAAGATACCAAACCTTTCCTCCTTTACCTTTTAATTGCAGGTCAGGTACTGGCTCAGCGTAACCTTTACCAATGACATCCGTTAGACAACTTGCATACTCTTTGTGAAACTGTGGGTTGCGTACAAACTTCTTCCTTAATCCAACCATCCTCTGCTTTGATACTGAAAAGCTATTTGGTAAGATGACATCTGCCATCTTGAAGGGCAGCTTCAGGTAATAACTATCATCTTGAAGAGTTACAGAGGATTCCATTATTTCCATAAATCTAATGTCTTCTCTGGACATTTCCTTTTCCACTGAGGCCTTTTCATTAAAATCATAGTGGTACTGATTATTGAGCAGGAGCTCGAGGTTAGACACAGAAATTGTACTTACCACCACAGGATGCCGCTTCACATCAATACTGCTGCCTTTTCCACTTTTATTTAAAGGGCCATTGATCACCAACCCAACACTGTTCTTATAGCATAAGGGCAGTCTCCACAACTGTTGACCACTTCCCAAGGTCCCAATAACTTGGGAGCGTTGGTTCCTATCAACAAGTCAACATTAGCCTTTAAGGTGGGAATGTGAACCTTTGACAAATAAGGCCACTTTTTTATATCTTCAGCAGTGACAATATCATCTGAAGTGACTGGCATCTGTTTCTGTGTGAGGACTTCTGGTAGAGGATAAAAGGTGTTTCCTTCCAACCCTGATACCTCTATACCAGACAATGAAAATGTTGAAACATTTTCTTGCCCCATTGTTTTCAAAAGCACATTAGCTGTCTTTCCTGTGATGTTCAATTTGTGCATGAGATGTTCTGAACAGAACGTAGCCGTGCTACCTGGATCCAGAAATGATATGTTTGTATGACCTGAATTCCCTTGGAGGACTTCACTTGTACTGGAACGATAGATAAAAATGCAATGATCCTTTCCTGCCCCTGTATGCCCACATGTCTGAAAAATAGTTGCTTTATCTGTTTCCTTTGACTCATATGCCGTTTCTGGACCAACATTTGCCTTTGGAATATGAAGCACAGTAGGATGTTTTTGATCACAAACTTCACAGATCAAGCGGCTTTCACAATCTCGGCTTATGTGTCCAATACATAACCATCCAAAGCAAATCCCTTTCTCCTTTAGAAAACGAATCTTCTCTCTGTGTTTCTTCCCCTTAAACTGTTGAAATTTTTCCAAAAGATGAGCACGTGAACAGCAATGACAGAAGAATCTTTGTTTCTTTGGGCTGGTTGTCGTAGCATTACCTTCAGAGGGATCCACTGATGTTGCTGTAGTAGCAAAACTACTTCCCTTCACTCTGACCTTTGACTGCAACTTTAACTTGCTGGAAGGTCTTAAAGGCATACTATGCAACATTTTTCAGTTAATTAATGTGTTCCATACCGTTTTGGATGATTAAATGAGTCATTTCAGGTCGAACAAAGGTTTTCTCGGCAGCACTGGGGGTCTGTGGGGGAAATACCGAACTTGCAATAGAGGGTTTTCAGCTGACGTCACGCTCACGTGACTACTCAGCGCGTCCGCCATATTGGGTGGCAGTCGTTTCGCACCGTTGACCTGCATTGTATGACGCCTTAGGCAGTATTGGAAGTGAACAATGGGGAAAACGTGTTTAATGGTTGGTTGCACGGCCCGTGGAGGTGGAGATCAACGCTCTTTCTATCGCCTACCAGCCGTAATAGTGAATCAGTGTGAAAAAAAAAAAACAGCTGTCTGAACAACGCAGTCACCTATGGCTGACACGGATATCCAGGTCCGATTTGGACGGTGTTAAGCTGGAATACGCCAGAGTCTGCGGTGCTCACTTTGTCACAGGTAATTAACTGTTTTAAAAAGTATTTAAAACATATAAGAAGAATATATTAATAATAGGGCTTGGGCGTTATGACCTATTACTTTCCGCGGCTGTCATGTTGACTGCCTCCACCGCCTCTACTGCCTATTACTACCGCGTACTGTACTCCCTCTCTCAGCCGTGTTTTAATTTGATTAATTTCACCTTAACTTGATTTCAACCATGGTAAACCGTTGCTGTATTGTGGGCTGTAACAGCGCAACACATGATCGCCATGGGAAAAACATAGAAACAGATTAATTTTCCACCGCTTTCCTGCCTGGAGGCGCAACCACGGAGAACAACTGTTAGTGATAACAAAGAGTCGTCGGCTCGCTTGGATCACGGTTGTAAGTTGACCGAACATAACTTTCCACAGTATCCCGATGTCAATGAGAGTGTGTTCTAAACCTTTGAAACACATAGCAGCAAGTTAAAAGTACATTACATTCGCGAGTGGTTGTTAGCGCTAACGGTTAGCATGTGCTAACCCGTCTGAGCGCAGCTTACCTTTGAACGAGTTACAGAGATAACAAAGAGATCGTCGGCTCGCTTGGATCGCGGCTGTAAGTCGACCAAACATAACTTTCCACAGTATCCCGATGTCAATGAGAGTGTGTTCTAAACGTTTGAAACACATAGCAGCAAGTTAAAAGTACATTACATGCGCGAGTGGTTGTTAGCACTGACGGTTAGCAGCTACTAAACTAGCATGGGCCAGAGCCCGTCTGAGCGCAGCTTACCTTTGAACGAGTTGCTGTGTTCCCACTGTTTGCTGGCTTTATGATCTGCAGCTCCTACCGGCGCCAATACGGTAAATACAACTTAATTTTGCACTGGTCATTGTTCTGCTTAAATAATTAAAGCCGCGAGCGGCGTCGATCGGCCTTGCAGCCAAGCGCCTTCGCGCACCGCCCGCCGCCGGCCGCCAGCCACCGCAGAAGCATGCGACACATTTGCGTCGGATTGTTTACATTTTTACCATCTTATTAAAACTCACCCGTCCACGTATGATGGCGATTTCCTTGATGTACATAACCAGATGTGAACTGGTTGTGAGCCTCTAGACCCTTGTAAGCTCTCATTTCCTCAAGAGTGTGCAGAGGGTTTTCACCGAACACCAGGTAATGCATCTGGATTACGGCTAAACAAGGCACCGTGGAGGGCATACGGGTCCATATGGTCGATCACGGAACATTTCCTCAGATATACGTCCTTATCTGGTCGCTCTAGCCCGCTGGCGTACTTATCCATTCGCGATACGATAATACGTGTAAGACAACTAGAGATAAGGAAGTGTGCCACCCAATATGGCGGACCGGAAGTTGGCCAGTGACGTCAGTGAAAACACCCTATTGCAAGAGCTCACGGCCCGCACACAGAGAAGTCTCGCTTTACCGCGAGAACTCCATGTATTTTTGCCCTGCCATTCACTATATGCACGCGCGAAAGCAACAACAAAGAACCGCGTGTTAACGTCAAATAATCATGCAAGCATATCGAGTTTTATTATTATTATTATTATTATTATTATTATTATTATTTTATTTTATTTTATTTTTTTATGTTGGCGAGACGTTACCGCGGCGGCCGCGGAGAGGCGGCGGCGGCTTGGCGAGGCGGTGGCGGTGGCGGTAGCGTCTTGCCAACATAAAAAAATAAAAATAAATAAAAAATAATAATAATAAAACTGGCGAGGCGGCGGCGGCGGCTTGGCGAGGTGGCGACGGCGGCTGCCTCGCCAATATAGCGCTGCGGGAAGCTTGATGTCCATACCTTCACTGTGTCAGTCATTGTTTGTACTGCCGTTTTTTCCACTTTTCGTTGCGTTCGCCTGTCTGCTAAGCTCAAAACAACCACGCCTGGCTTTACGGAGAAACCAGAACAGCTGAGCATCTTTACGACAGTGCACTTTTACTTTCGCCCTCTGGGGGGAGCCTCGCTGGAAAATCAACCCCGGTTGCATAGTATACCTTTAAACCACCTCTATTTTGTGGTACACATCCTCCAATGTCTCCAAAGACTGGGTCAGACAGAATCCTCACCTGCTTCTCCAGAAATACAACCACATCGATAAACTGAGCTCTCTGGTTGTATGTCTCCAAAATATCATGAGCAGCAGTTCTCCATTGCTCTTTGAGTTTGTATGGCAGTTTGGAAATCACCATTTTCATGTTGCTTGGCATATCCAACTCCTGCACACATTGCAGCTCTTCCATTGCATTACAGCATCCTCGTAAAAACAAAGCATAGGCTTTTAGAGCTTTAACATCCTCAGACTTTATTAATGGCCAAGCTAGTGCTTTGTCTATATATACTGTTGCTATCTTGTACTCATTTCCAAAATGTTCTTGAAGAAGACCGTTTGCTACAATGTACCCATGTTCTGGATCCATGTGCTGGCAGCTGCGAACCAATTCCTTAGGCTGTCCTCTGGTGAACTGCTCCAAATAATATAAGCAGTCAGCTTTAGCCTCCACTCCTTGTTCAAATGCTTTAATAAAATCTATATATTGAAATGGATCCCCGTCAAACACAGGAATGTCGCGTGCCGGCAAAGACAGCAAGCGCTGGTAGTGCACTAGGGCAGCTGTTATTTCATTTTGCTTATGCAAAATAGTGACAACATCTCCAGATAAAATTTCATCTGATCGTTGATGACTTCTTTTTCCCTGTTTGTTCTGGTCGAACATCCATCATTTCCTTTTTATCTTCTGTAAGAGAAACATTTTTCTCTGATGTTTTTTCACAGGTTGCGGGCTCATATTCACTTGCCATGGGGTTAAGAATATTGACTGATGCCACTTTCTTCTTTTCCTTTTCAAAATAAGAGTTCATGCCATCTGTAAGAGAGAGACACCGTCCATGCGATGTCTGCAAAACTGCTAATTTAGCAGTAGATGCAGCTAGCTCGGTTTCCAACACAAGCTGCTCCTTTTTATCAGTTGTTCCTGTTCCTCCAGTGCATGGCGTTCCTTTAAAGCAGCCATCCTAGCAACAAGTGCAGCTCTTTATGCTGCCGCTTTAATTTGTACAGAGGAAGCGATACTTGATCTACTGCTGCTAACGCTTTTGTTGCCATGTTTACCCACATTGGAAACACTGTCATTAGGGTCAATATCATCATTAACAACACCATCATGAATATTCAAATGACCAGTACCTTCATTTTCTGACACAAAATTTCCTTCAGATTTGACCGACGCTCTTATACTTTCAATCAATTCATCATTAAACATCATGTTTGCCTTAAACCATGTTTCGTGTTTTTCTTTTTCGTCTGGTGGCAATAAAATGATTAGTGAATCATGCATACACCTTATTTCATCACACAATTCAATGAATCCATCAAGAGATTTTAGCACCTCTGAGAGTTTACCCCTTTGCATTAAACTTTGTATTGTTTTCCTTAAACTGCTAGCTTTATTTAGCTTAGCCTTTCTACCACTTTGCAATCTGTCTACCTTATCAGCAAGTGCTTTAGCAGAAGGTTTAACCACCCGTTTGCTCGTTTGTGTATCACTACAGCTGGTTACCATGTTCTGGCTGCCATCAGCAGCTGATTCACTGGCACCCGATGGTTTATCCATTTTAGCCGCGCAATCCTCCATAATTAAAGTCCGACAGTCCACAGATCGCAACAGTTTGTTGATACAAAATTAATTGTTCATCCACTTCAGCAACCAATGCATTGGAATTACGCCCTTATGTGTGCACACTATTTTTAGATGGCCATCATATCGGTGGTAGCGCTACACATACCTAATCCAGATGAATGATTGTTCAAATCCAGCGCCGAGCTGATCAACGGCGTCCTCACCGATGTCTATCCTGTCCGCCGTCACCTCAGGTGAGCTGAGTTCGATCAGCTGATGCTCCACTCCAAACACGTAACCTCCAGCCCAGTCTTATCTTGCGCAATCACCACCATCAACCATGCAGAAACACGTATCTTTACTTATGCACAGTTCGTGAAGATGCACAAACAGTTTTTGACTGGTTTTGTAGCGGCCAAGCCAATAGTTTAAGACACTGAGGTGCTGCATCGGGGTAATAGAGTTGACACACTTATTGTTACCTTTTTGGGATGAATTAGAGTCCGAGTCGTCAGGGCATGTTGAACGCTTCGTCCATTTATTTTCCTCTTTGCATGTCAAATGTCCATCATACATGAACACATCTCCAGACAACATATAAAGCAGACTTGCTTGCTTGTATTTATCTTTTTGCGGTCAAAAACTGTTTTCCCCTTCCGGGTGGAACACCTACCTATTAAAGAAAAGTTCCCCCCTTAAATAGACATGAACGCTAATTACCCAATCAATGCATTTGCGCTCCTACATATAGGATTAAAGATTAAAATCTTATTTCTTTTAAAGGCCAGCTAAAGATATTTTAAAGCTGCTTCCACTTTTGGACGAATGTGTATGAATGGTTTGGTAAAATATGTACCGTGAATTACAGATGACGCCCAAACATTTGGGTTTGCTGCCATCTAGTGTTGGAAATAATAAATGTTTTTTCCTTCAAAACACAATTCATGTTAAAAAACAAATTGTCAAAATAATATGGTTGGACGTAGCAAAAATGTTTTTGATAACTTTTGATCCCTCATGTGTGAGGAATTTTTTGGAGTAACTTTGAATGCCATAACTGTAACGGTTTAGGAGTAGTTAATTCAAATGTAACACCCAAAAATATGGAAAAATTACATCTTTGATGAGAAATGAATGATTTCCTGTAGGAGGTAGCCCATTGCTTCAAGAGGCTTTTTTGTAGGGCCTGTGAAGTTACATGCACTTAAGGAGTTTCATAATTCTCAGACAAAGCATGGCTTGGGGCTTACTGTTTTTATGTGTGTTTAATGGTTTTCCACAAACTTGATTATTGCGATGCGACAGCGAAGTCAAATATGCATATTTCTTCAAACCTTTGATAACTTTTAACCATCAATGTCTCATCTCCAAAAATTTGAAAGTGATAGCTTAAAATGCCTAGGACTAGTTCGTTAAAGTTCAAGGCAAAAACTGCCAATATTTTACCCTTTGACCCAAAATGGCAGACTTCCTGTGGGTTTTAGAGCATACCTACAAGAGACTATTTTTCATAATTTAAAAAAAGCTACCTAGGTAAAAAAATTTCAGCAATTATGTTTGCAGTGCAATGGGTAGAAGAAATAAGACCTCTGAGAGTGATTATTTGTTCACATTCATCTTCATCACTAATCAGTTTACAGGTAAAACACTCAAACAGTAGACCAGATATTTTGATAAAAATCCAGCAAACATTATACAGAATTCAAATGATGGACATTACAGTCATATTTTTGTGGGTACCAGCACATATGGGAGTTAAAGGAAATGAAATGGCAGATAAGGCTGCAAAGGAGGCTACAACAAGAAAAGACATTGTTGGTCAGTTAAAATGAGTAAAATGGAAATAAAGAGCATTATTAAACAGAAGATGAAGGAAAGGTGGCAAAAGCAATGGGAGGAAGAGAGGAAAGGAAGATGGTTTTACATGATTCAGAGGAGAGTGGGAGAAATGAGATGTGCAGGGAGGAACAGAAGAGAAGAAACAATTATATCAGGACTTCGATTTATCCACACAGGATTAAATAATACATTATTCTAAATAGGTAAACATAACAATGGCAGATGTGAATATTGTGAGCAACAAGAGACAATTGAACACGTTATGTTATACTGTAGGAAGCATGAAAGAGAGAGGAGAGAAATGGTTCAAAATCTAAAAAAGAAAAGAATACAATTTGATTTAATAGAAATACTTAGAAAAAACTCAAGAGATAAGTGTTATGTGATTGTTTTTCATTATCTTAGATTAATAAATGTAATTGAGAGGATTTGAAATCTTATTTAGGTTTTGTTTATATTGTTTTGTTAATTTGATTGTGACTTGTTTTGTTTAGTATAAATAAGAAGTGGCCATTCTGATCCACACTCCATACCAGTTGGTGGCGGTAATGCACCATTTGGTTGCGTGCCAACCGGCAAAAAAATTCTATAAAGAAGAAGTTTTTTTTATTATTATTATTACAAAAATTAGAAAGTTACAGTTCATGTTTGCATGAAGGGAAAACAAAAACAGTAAAAATAAAATACATAAAAGACACTTTTCAACAACAACAATTAAAGTACATAGCCAGAGTAACAAAAAATAAATATCAGTTAAATTAATTATAAAGTTAAAGTAGATAAATGTTGTAAACATTTTGATGCTGATTTACCCTTTAATCCAGAAATGCAGATTATATATATTTTTTAAGTCAACTTTAAAAACACTGAAAAGAGGTTTGTTCTTTATAAATTTTGATTTATGGATGAAGAATTTACCAAGCAAAAATAAATAGATTGATTATATATTGTATAGAGGGGTTTGAGTCAGAAAAATAAAAGAAAATGTCAAAACTGGATAAAAGTATGTCTGAGCCAAAGTGACCATTAATAAAGCATTGCATATCATTCCACAGAGAAGAGCTATGTGAACAGCTATAGAATAAATGGTCTAATGTTTCTATTTCCAAAGAGCAGAAGGATTATTTTTCATCTACAGTGGGGATAAATTGTGAAATAAGCTCATTACAGGGGTAATAATGGTGAAGGATTTTAAATGTTATTTCTTTTACTTTGTAATTAAAAATTTATATGGGTTACTCCATGCTCTATTCCAGTTAATGTTTTTATACAGGGGGGGCAATTTGTACTTGGAGGCAGAGATAGAGTTTGCACATAGAAGGTTTTTAATTACTTTGTTGTTGACTTTTCTGTCTAGAAAAGATAAACCATTTATTGAAATATTGCTGGAGACCAAAACATTCATTTGATCCAAATCTTTCTCGTCTCTAAGTAGGGTGATGATCCCATGGGGTATGGCTCTGGTTACAACGTCAAATTCTTTTCTTGGAGGATGGAAGTTAAATTTATGAGTGAAGTCGTCATATGTTAAAATTTGTTTTGAGTTATTTAACAGTTGGGCTACCAGAACAATATCATGTTTAAACCAGTTTTGTATAAAGAGAGTCTTGTTTCTATGTATGATATGCATATTGTTCCAGATAAAACATTTATGAGGGGAGAAATTGTGTTTGTATAAAAGCGACCAGCAAGTTAGAGCCTGTTTATGGAAGTTTGACAGTTTGATTGGGAGTCTGTTAATGGAGTATGGGCACTGAAGCAAGAATGTGATTTTACCGACTTTTTCAAAGATGAAGTTTGGAACAATGTTCCACAGACTGTTTGGATTTTTCAGAAATCTTTTAAACCAGTTGATTTTTAAAATCTCATTAAAAAGAAAAATGTCGATTACCGATAAACCCCCTTCCTCAATTTTATTAGTCAAGATGTTTTTTTTTCCAGATTTTATGGGGCTTCTTCCTCCATATAAAGTTATAGAATAGCTTGTCTAGATTAGCACAGTGAACTTTAGGTATTTTTATAGATGTAAATAAATATGCTGCTCGTGAGAGACCTTCCCTGCCAAATGTAGATAAATCTCTTGTAAGCCAAGAATCACATTTTTTATTAATAGAGTTGTACAGTAAAAAAAAGATTACTCTCTGTCATTAATTTGTGATTATGACTGATTTTAACTGCAAGATAGGTTACTAAGTTCTTTATATTAAATGGACTGAACTTATATAGCGCTTTTCCAGTCATGCTGACCACCCAAAGTGCTGTACACTATAGCCACATTCACCCAGTCACTCTCACTAATGCACACACATTTATACACCGAGACGCAGCTCAGTAAGCAACTAAGGGGTTAAGTGCCTTGCCAAAGGGCACATTGACATGTAGCAAGGGGAAGCTGGATTCGAACCCACAACCTTCTGGTCGCCAGACGACTACTCAACCGATCAAGCTTAGCAGCTCTTCGGAGACACCAGAGCACAGATCAGAGTCTTTCGAGAAGCTGGCAGGCGTGACCTTAAACAAGAAAGCAGAACGTAATTCCCAAGGCACACTGAGGACATGGGCCGTTTCTCAATTCACATGAACGCGAGTCCGTACTCGCGTTCTCGTCAAGTCTGTTCTCGGTAAGAACACAGGAAGATCGGACTTGACGAGAACGCGAGCACGCAGCACGTATTGTGCATTGGAACAGAAGTATACTCGTGACGTCATCACACCCACAGCGCTTGAGCATTCCTTTAACGTTCAAAACTATTTATACACTACACCATCATATCTTATTGAAAACGTTTTTTATTTAAATTAATTTCTAAAAAGTATAAAAAATATCTAAAATAATTACAGAACTGTGGGTATAAAACCAGCAATAGCGGGAATTTCTTTCTGGGGAGTTGTAATTGTTGTAGTTGCAGAGGCGATTGAATCTTCTTTAAAAATCAGCACTTTGTAGAAGCAAAATGAGCGATACGAGCAATATTGCTGTTGCTTCGGTTGTTGGTCAGCTTTACCAGCAGGCTGAAGAGGAGGAGATGCAGTTGAGGAGGAAAATCCGAGCAAGGAGAAGATTGATGCAGCAGAGGAGGCTCAGAAGGCAGGCTTTGCTCACCCATCTATTGCCAACTGGTAGGCATTTTAAGATTGACAGCCTATTTCCTACTTTTATCTTTAAAAAAAAAACCCATTGATGATGATATTAAAAACGGGATCAGGTTGAAATTGTGACTATTTTCCCTATATTAATAAAAATGAAGACCCAGTTTTAACATTAATAACAGTAGGGTTAAGCTACTTTATTGCACCGATCCTGACCTTCACAGCATTGATCATTAGGAAAGGAAAAAAAAAACATTTTTATGTCTGTCCACCTTTACAGTGATTAATCTATAAATTATGTGCAGTTAGTTCAGCCCATTTTTTCAGTGAAATGGTAAAAATATCAGAGAAGGGAAGCCATTTGTTACATTTACTATACTTGACTAGTTTTACAACACTATACATTTTACCCTTTCTTTCTTGAGAACTATAATAATCTGCATGTTAAACAGGTATAGTTTTATGCATAGAAAAAGTGACAAAAAACAATTATGGTAACATTTGGCATTTTTTATTTACAGGAAGAAACAGAAACAAAATATGTGAGGATAAACACTTCTGTGCCGATCCTCCAAATATTTTTTAATGAAGGGGACCTGAAACCAGCCTTCAGGCTAAGAAGGGCCACCATCGTCTTCCTCCTTCAGCTGCTGCCCATCCAGAAGGTCCATGGATGGCCACAGGAGATAGAGGTGCTGGTGACCCTCTACTGGGCTGTGGTGCATCCTACCTTCTCTCTTACCTTCTTGTCCTTAAATAGAGCCAGAAATGACACACAATTGATACATACATTATATTAATTGGATAGAAGATTAAGACAAATCAGCATATTACCTAAATTACAAGTTAATTTTATATTTGGTACAGGTCAAGTGGAGGCACGCTACAACAGACACCACGCCAAGGCTGATAAACATCATTGAGCGTGTCTTTGGTGGTCTGAAGACACGGTGGCGTTCCATCTTCTTAAGGGTGCTGGAGGTCTGCCTGACGTTTGCCCCAAAAGTAATCACCGCCTGCTGCATCCTCCACAATATTAGTATAGAGGCAGGGGACCAGCTAGATGAGGAGGTTGATCCAGAGGAGGACGGCCATCCAGCGGCTGAAGACAGGGAGCGGCTCCAGCTGGCTGCATGTTTAAGTGAACCTGACTACACCTGACCTAATGTAGATCAGTTGGAGTCATGTTCACATGCTGCTTCATTTCTTTTTTTTTAACCACCTGGAAAAATACATAAAATAATGTGTAAATTAATTTCCATTCCAACTATTTTCAATTGTAAGTTTATAGGCATTGTCTGTTTGTATAAGATCTTAATGAGTTATTTATTTGTTTTAAACCATGTTAGTAACTGTTAATAATTAGTTGAATATATTACACCTTCATTCTGTTCCAAAGATAAAACATTTGTATAAAATAAATGTCTGTTTTTTCATATACTATTATTACTATTATTTTCTTTCCCTCTTTCTCCTCTCAATTATTTGTGTCCTGACTCAGAAGAAACTCAGGAAAAACATTTATAGAATGTATTTATTTATTTATTTTATATGCTGCTGCCGTCCTAGGGAGAAATTTACAATTTGTTCCAGCAAGTATTGAGTTAATAAAGCAACACACGTCAGTCAGATAAACACAAAACAAATAAATCATAACCAGTGGTATTATGCACACTACTTTTTTTAATTACGCACTAACTCTGTAAACAGGCCACATAGGGAAGCTTAAAAGTATAATGTTCTCACCTCAAACGATCTTAAAACGTACTTTTGAACAACAACAGCAGCAGAAAAGGGAATTTTTAACTTACCGCTGTGAGCTCTGTTTGCGCTGTCTCGAATCAAGCTGCGGCCGCGGTGCATTCTGGGCAAGCGGTCAGTCTGAAGAACGCACAATTATTTAATTAAAGCACGATTTGGCGTTCTCAGCATTGGAACAGTGCTCGGGCTGAGGCTGATGACGTGTCACGAGCACACGAGCACACGAGAACGCTCAAGAACGCAAATTGAGAAACGGCCATGGAGAGGTAGATGACTGAAGACGGCCCAGTGAGGAAATCTTCTTCTTCTTCTTCTTTAGGATTTAACGGCAGCTTGCATCCATTGTTGTTGCATTACTGCCATCTATTGGATCCAAATATATATCCTTCAAGCTTTCTACGTGTTACGGTTTGGCCCAACTCACTCTAGTTGGCGCTGTTGAGCGGGTTTGCCACGCCCGTTTTCAATTATTAATAATAATAATAATAATAATAATAATAAAATCTGCAGTTACAATAGGCCTTCGCAGCGCTTAGCTGCTCGGGCCTAATAAAATCTGCAGTTACAATAGGCCTTCGCAGCACTTAGCTGCTCGGGCCTAATAATAATAATAATAATAATAATAATAAAATCTGCAGTTACAATAGGCCTTCGCAGCGCTTAGCTGCTCGGGCCTAATTAACACTACAGATGCAATAGGCCTTCGCAGCGCTTTGCTGCTCGGGCCTAATAACTAAAACCGCAAGCGGTGATGATCAGCTCTCGCAGCCAAGCGCCGCTCTGGCCTATAGGCCACTGTGGGGGTTAGCGCACCGCCGATCGCCAGCCACTGCAGAAGTTGTCACACATTTTTCCCGCCCGTCCACCGGGCGATTCACACGAACGTGTTGGGCAGCACTCCCCCACGACTCACAAAAAATCTGGTGAAAATCGGTCGATGCAGCAAGGAGATACAGCCGTTGAATAATGAAAATGCATTGGGCCAATGGATTCGGCCCGCGGGCCGTACGTTTGACACCCCTGGTTTAAACATTAGTATACCAATTTAATCAAAGGTATCTTACCAGCTGGTAATCCAGCTTTATGTCAAAAGTTAACAAACCTTTTTAGTTCTTTAAAGTTAATTGTTATTTCATGTGTTTAAGGGTTTCGTTTCTTGCATTAAGACAGCTTTTATGAACGTTTGACAGTTAAATTGGTGGATAAACACCCAAAAGAAATACTGTAACAGTAACACTTTATCAATTGGAAATATTGCTAAAGTATTTGTAACCCATTTCAGGGTATGTACACGTCTAACGCTCTAGGTTCATAGGAGCTGAGAAGATAGCAATAAGTGATGGACACAAGTATTTGTAGTTAAATGTACCTTTAGTAGCAGATATTTAAAAGTGTACAATACAAAAACAATACCTATGGGCCCAAAATAAAGCTAAGAAAATAAAATGTCCTTCTGGAGAATGTTCTTCTGGAATTTGTAGCTTCAAACTTCAATAATTGTTCAAGTTCGTTAGTCAGTTAGTCAGTCAGGGGAATAAGTCAAGTCAGGGATTGTATCCAAAGTAGGTTCTCTTGATGTCTGTCAACGAACTGACAGAATCCTACCACAGAATCTGGTGAATGATGTGGTAGAGCTCACGATCCGACTAGTTCCAATTTTCCAATATGCAATTGCTTTAAGCTCAGAAAAATGATTAAATAATCATTTAAATGTGTTGTACAACAGAAATTCAAATTCTCAGTTGGAATAATAACCAACAGGAGTTAACAACGGTTAACTAGAGTTATTTCCAAAATATAATCTCCATTGTTGCCAAAATGTAATTTTAACAAATAAAATGTACAATAAAATGAAATATAACATTTTACCAATGAATTCACTTACTTATGGCAAACACATTACTTTTTACAGTATAATGTGTAACCAACAGTTCTTATGAAAACCCTTCTAAAGAGGATTTAGCAATATTCCACATGTGTATGTTGTGTACCAATTTTTGTAATTCCTAACAGAGTACTTCACTCTCAGATTGCAGGTCTGCTGGTGGTTCCTAAAGTCTCTAAAAGCAGAATGGGAGGCAGATCTTTTAGCTATCAGGCTCTTCTCCTGTGGAACCAACTCCCAGCAGACACCCTGTCTACTTTTAAGACTAATCTTAAAACTTTCCTTTTTCCATCCATCTATCCATCGTCTTCCGCTTATCCTGGGTCGAGTCGCGGGGTAGCAGCTTCAGTAGGGAGGCCCAGACGTCCCTCTCCCCAGCCACTTGGGCCACCTCCTCCGGGGGAATCTCAAGGCGTTCCCAGGCCAGCAGAGAAACATAGTCTCTCCAGCGTGTCCCAGGTCTTCCCCTGGGCCTCCTCCCGGTGGGATGTGCCCAGAACACTTCACCAGGGAGGCGCCCAGGAGGCATCCTGACCAGATGCCCGAGCCACCTCAACTGGCTCCTTTCGACGTGAAGGAGCAGCGGCTCTACTCTTAGTCCTCCCCGGATGACTGAGCTCCTCACCTTATCTCTAAGGAAGAGCCCAGACACACTATGGAGAAAACTCATTTCAGCCGCTTGTATCCGGGATCTCATTCTTTCGGTCACGACCCAAAGCTCATGACCATAGATGAGGGTACGAACATAGATCGACCGGTAAATGGAGAGATTTGCCTTTTGGCTCAGCTCTCTCTTTACCACAACGGACCGGTACAGCACCCGCTTCACAGCAGACACCGCACCAATCCACCTGTCAATCTCCCGCTCCATCTTTCCCTCATTCGTGAACAAGACCCCAAAATACTTGAACTCCTCCAGTAGAAGCTGGCTCTTGAGGCCTTCCTTTTTGACAAAGCTTATAGTTAGAGTGGCTCATGTTACCCTGAGCTACCTTTATAGTTATGCTGCTATAGGCTTAGGTTACAGGAGGACATCAGGGCCTATATTTCTCACTCTACCTAGTTCTACTGTTCTCCAGTCTACTGTTCTCCAGTTTTGCATCACTGTTGTCATTACAGCTTTTAACTTTTTGTTCTCTCGCTTTTTTCTTAATAGTAAGAACACCTGGTCTGGCGTTCTGTTAGCTATGGCATCATCCAGGGAAGACAGATCACCCGCTACTACCATCTAACGTAGAACAGATTACTGGATCAATGTGTGCTTTTGTGCTTTTTTGTCTGTCTTGTTGTGTCTCTGCTCTGTCTTCTGTGACCCGTTCATAACTGAGCCCGGTTCTACTGGAGGTTTTTCCTTCCCGTTAATGGAGAGTTTTCATGTCGCTTCATGCTTGCACAGTATGAGGGATTGCTGCATAGCCATGGACAATGCAGTTCATTGATGCAATGAACTGGTTCCCTTATATAGGATTTTTTTGACCAATGTGTATTTCCTGACCCAATCTGTACAATCTGATTGATTTTGACTTTGTAAAGTGCCTTGAGATGACATGTTTCATGAACTGCCGCGATATAAATAACATTGAATTGGATCATTTATTTAGACCAAATAAACTATCACATTTTATGAGACAGTCATCTCATTTTAAAGACATAATCATCTAACGTTATTACTTTTAGCAAGTTAAAGCTCCATAATAATTTTAGACCAGGTTTTAGTTCAACTCTTTTATTATGCACATCTAGGCTACCTATTAATATAAAGTATGGCATGCCAAAAAACATTTTCAACAAAAGGCAATTTTAGTAATTGCCTTGCAATTTTATATCTATGCATTAAAAATTATAATATTTCACCAATTTTCACAGCAAGATGGAAATAACGACTATCCAACATTTTAAGATTTTGTAAAAACTTTTTTCCTTTTTTACCTACCTTTTGAAATTAATACTTGTTTCTACTTCTCCAAAATTATACTTCAAGAAAACTATTGTGCTGCCCTGGGGCCATATGCAGCTAGCTTCACACAGAGATCTAACAAAGTTGTGATGTCTCACTCTGATTAAATATGAACCCAAAACGTTTCTAACTGTTTTTAGCATGGATCTCCTCTGACTAATAATTAATTTATATCCTATTTATGTAATGTATTCACGACATGAATTCCTTGCTGTCTTAACAAAAGGCAGAACAACTATAACGTTATTTTCTATAATTATTACAGGTTCTGCTGAGATGTCTAATTCTGGAGAGTGCTTAGACACCCTGACACACAAATATGGACCAACTTAATTTCATGTGCACTCGTGAACTTGTTTTAGTTGATTTAGTTTTCTTGATGTACTGTAGAGTGTGATGAGGTCTGTCGTGGTATTGTGTGCACTGCATTGAGGGGACAGTTGGTGTTGTCTGTCAAACCCAATCTTCCTAAGCTGCAAATTCAGTAAAGTTACAAGATTTCTTGCAACCTCTCATATGGAACTAGTCTAAAAAATAAATTATGCATTTTATTGTAAATATAAAATACTTAAAAACAAGATAAACATAGAGTATACAAATGTTTACAAATAATTATAAACATTGTTTTGCTTTGAGTCAAGCTCCAGAAAAATCTTTTACAAATCTTTTTAAATCTTTATTGTGCTCCGCTCCTGCCTATTGGCCACCGCAGGGGTCCGCGCACCGCCGGCCGCGGCAGAAGCTGTCACGCATTTTCCCCGCCTGTTCACCGGGCAATACACACAAAGGCATTGAGCAGCGCTCCCGCACGACTTGCTAAAAATCTGGTGCAGATCAGTTGATGCAGCGATGCATTTGGCCACCGGAGGCAGTGGCGACCCACCTGCTTAAAATCTATGTATTGACATCTTAAAAATGGTCTTATAGCTTAAAAGATCATCCTGTTTTGGTTGATTTTGTAGCCGAATAGAAGAGATGTTCTCAAAGCATTAAATAAGCCTTTTGACTTTTAAAAATGTTGTCCTTTTAAGGTAATTTTAAGTTACTTTTTATTAAATTTGTCAATATCCTATAAAAGTCTGGACATATGGCAGCGGCGTTTGAGGTGACTTCCCCACGCCACCACGCCGCCCTGCTCCATCGAATCCAGTTGAGCCTGGAATCCACAACACACCAACATGTCTTCTGTCTCTGGACACAGTTTCATGTTGATTAGCTCAGAGGGGTAATATAGCGACCGTTTACAATAAAACATGACACTTCCTGTTGTCAGGGGGCGTGGCCTAAGCATTGTCATCATTTGACCATTGGATATTATAGGAGACCTGATGGTGATCAATTACTGAAAGTTTGGTGGCTCTGTGAGTTTTTGTGTATGAAATATAACAGTTTTGTGTTTCATGGCGAGTAGGTGAACTTTGACCCCTGCTAACCCCCCTTCACCATGCTCAAAAACTCACCGTTTTGATAACTTTTAATTGGCCATGCCTTATGATCAGACTGCCCGAGTTTCAAGCCGGTCGCTCGAAATCTCTGGGAGGAGTTCGATCATATACCAATGCTGTTAGACTTCACATTAGAGTTGAGATGAGCGGCTGAGATCTCGCGAGAGCTGTGCGTAAGTAAAATGGAGGCGTTCATGTAATTCAAACCAAACACGCTAAGGTAAGAACGAACCAATAACTGAAAATAATACAAAGTAAAAGCCCAAACATTTACAACTATCTTACTTTTTACGAGGGAACAAACTGGACAAAGAGACCGTGACGAGCCTGGAGTGCTACCTGGATGAGTGTTTTGATAGCATCGTGATGGGGAAGGCCCAGAAGCCTACGGCTGCTAACACACAGTCACTTAAGCGCAGTTGTTCTAATTCTACCAGCCCGTCATCTTCATCTACTCTGTCTCCCGACAGGAACTTCAGTGAAATTCCTGTATAAATAATACCTTCCGCGATTTCTACAAATCTTTATACACACCACAGATAAATCCATCAGAGAAGGATATTAAGCAATTTCTGGATAAAATTACTCTTCCTAAATTATGAGATAACCAAAGAATGACACTGGATTCCCCGCTGACAACAGCTGAAACCCAGGAAGCTCTTAAAAGCATGCCTAATAAAAAGGCTCCAGGTCCAGATGGATTACCTACTGAGTTTTACAAAGAGTTCTGGAATATTCTAGCCCCAACGTTCCACAGAATGTTGCAGGTAATACAGGAAAAAGGCAGATTTCCAGCTAATATGAATTCTGCCACCATCAGCCTTCTGCTCAAGCCAGACAAAGATCCTATGTTGCCCACCAGTTATTGTCCCATATCCTTAATTAATGTGGATATTAAGATAATCTGTAAAGCTTTTGCAAAAAGAGAAGACAAAGTAACTCCTCTCATAATACATCCAGATCAAACTGGTTTCATCAGAGGAAGGCAGTCATCCACAAATACACGCAGATTACTTAATTTAATTAATTATTCCTACAGTAAAAACATTAAAACCAATATATTGTCCTTAGACGCAGAAAAAGCATTTGATAGAGTAAACTGGACATTTTTATTCGCTACTCTTCATAAATTCGGTTTTGGCAATTTTTTCATAAATTGGTTAAAAATGTTATACAGTTCTCCAACAGCCTGTGTCAGGACAAATAATCAAATATCTTCCAGTTTTTGTCTACAGAGGGGCACTAGGCAAGGATGCACTCTTTGTCCATCACTTTTTGCCATCTTTATAGAACCTCTAGCAGCAACAATCAGACAAACAAAAGCTGTAAAAGGTATAAAATGCATGAAAATAGAGCATAAGATTAGTTTATACGCGGATGATGTATTACTTTATCTCCAGCATTCAAATAATTCTCTTTCACAAGTAATTAGAATACTAGAATCTTTCTCTAAAGTATCAGATTACTCTTTAAACTGGTCTAAATCTACGGTACTGTCAATTAATTGCTCTCTCGAAAATCCCTAGATTTACAAATGCAATCAGGAAATATTTAATATTTAGCTATTACTGTGTCGTCTAAATTAACAGACTTACTTAAACTTAACCACACCCCACTTTTAAACAGGATAGAAGAGGACCTTAAAAGATGGAAATCGCTTCCAATCTCACTTATGGGTAGGGTAGCTTCAATAAAAATGATGGTCCTACCAAGATTTAATTATTTATTCTCAATGATCCCCAATAAACCATCATCCGACTCGTTTAAATCTCTAGACTCTGCCATTTCTAAATTTCTTTGGAAAGATAAACCCCCACGTATTAGCTTAAAGACAATACAGAAGACTAAAGACAGAGGAGGATTAGATTTGCCTAACTTCCATAACTATTACTTAGCAAGTAGGCTACAATACATCTCTAAATGGATAAAAAAATAGTCATCTAGATGAGCCTTGGTTAGATATAGAACAGGAAATATGCAATAATATCATGATTTCAGATTTGCCGTTTATTAGCTCAAATATAAAACGGCATACATGCTTCAAAAATATCCACATTAGTTTTACTCTGACAGCATGGTGGGAGTTCCTTAAAATTACAAAGTCATCCCTTATCCCATGCAGTCGTACACCTATCTGGAATAACCCTGATATACTACAGAATAATAAAATGATTAACTTTATATACTGGAAGAATAAAGGTATTAAATATCTGGAACATCTACTTGATGGAACCGAGTTCATCAATTTTGCTAAATTAAATATGCAATATGGCATTAGTAAAAATACATTCTTGGAATATGAACAACTTAAATCTATAATTAGAAATAAATATAAGCATATTAATGGTGGTTTACAAATCCCAACTAATATATTAGAGTTCCTAGATTTAACCCCCCCCCCCAAACTACTGTCTAAATCATACAGGACACTGACTAAAATAGATGATTCAGTATCTCTTCCTATTATGAAATGGGAAGAGGATTTATCAGTTAGCTTTGAACAAAACTTCTGGGCTCAGATATGTCTAAGAACTTTCAAATTGACTAGAAACACTTACAACTAATACAATACAAAATCCTTCACAGAGTACACAACACAGGACAAAGATTATTCAAGATGGGTTTGGCACAATCTAATATCTGTCCACACTGCGTAGGCAATCATCCTGATAATTATATTTATGCGTTATGGTTATGCACACCAGTCCAGAGGTTCTGGACACAGATATGTAAGGACTTATCAAAGTGCCTGAGCTGTAAAATTACACCTTCCCCATCAGTTTGCTTGCTCGGTAATTTTGAGGAAAGTCCTCTGGAAAAAGAAATAGTTTACATGGTTTTCACTGCATTATGTATTGCAAAGAAAACTATCCTCATGAATTGGAAAAGTAAAGAAAATCTCAGTATCAATCAGTATAGAGATCTTTTGTTGGATCATATTAATCTTGAGACAGCATCTGCATCCACATCTGATTGGTCTCTTTGTGCTCCTCTGATCAACACCATCACTTAGTGGAATAGGGGGCGGTGGGTTGCTTCCTGCAGGGCGCAGTGGCTGGATGGAGGGGTTCCTGGGGCTCTGGGGGCACTTGGAGTGGGGCACCTGGTGGATCTGACTCCAGGGTCTTTTGCCCCCATCTGGGAAGGGCTTGGGAGGCCTACGGGTGGCCTACAGCAACCGCTTGCGGCGCTCTTGGGGAGCTGCGTGGTGACGGACGTGGGTTACTGACCTGGTAGCTGTGCTGCCGCTGGGTGGGGCCTGGGGTCCCTGGGGTGCGCCGCCCTCTGGCGGGGGCTCCAGCGGGCCTCGGGGGTTCCGGTTCCGGGTTGTGTGCCGCTTTTGGTGTGGGCCGGCACACGCCCGGGTGTCCGCCCCTGCACGGGGCCTCTGGTGTGTGGGGGGACTCGGGGGCCTGTTGAGCTACTAGGGGGCATGGTCATTAACATCTCAGGGCAGATGCTCTTCTCCTTCATTGGATAGGCACTCTGCTAGTGGGGGGAGGGGGAAGGAGGGGGAGTAGGGACTTACCCAGCCTGGATGTCTACTATCGAATGTATGGTGAGTTGTTTGAATGTTAGTGTTGGGGAGGGATTAAATCTACGGGTGGGGGGGGGGTGGATGTTCTGGTGGTCTTGTGTCCGGCATCTTAGACACTTTCACTCCAAACATTTTCACAACGCACACTCATGTGGGCCATGGTATGGGGGGTGGGGGGAAGACGTCTGGGGCTTATGTTGTGTGAGCCTCACCTCGGACGGTTCCCTTCACCCCCCTAGGGCCAAAACCAAAATTTCCAGGGCGGGCGGGCGAAACGAGACCCTCCATTTCTGTACAGCCCCGTACAGCCCCAATGCCCAGGTATGCGCGGCGGCGTTCCGAAGCTCGCCGCGGCCGGGCCGGCCCCCTTAAAAATCGGCCGGGCAGGTGCAGAGCGGATCCCCGCCCGCCACGCCGCCGCCGCCGCACAACGGAAATACATTTTTGCACAAATGCCTTTTTGCACCATTATTTTGCACATTAAAATGGTTCGTAAATTCTCCTGTGCAAAGTGACGGCACACTGTTTTCTCCTGCACTGTTATATGTTTACATTTTTGTTTACTGTTGCACTTTATATTGCGATGTTGCCTTATTCCACCTGGAATCTGACTATACTCCTATAAGCTGTATGCAACGAAATTTCGTTTTGTATGCACCCTGTACATACAAAATGACAAATAAAGTTGTCTAAGTCTAAGTCTAATCGGGGGTTAAGGGTCTTGCTCAGGGAGTCAGAGTGCAGGCTGTGGGGATCAAATCAGGGACCTGCAACCTTCTCAGAGCACAAGTGCACTTCTCTAACCACTAGGCCACCACTCCCCCTAAACCTTACATCCCAAGGTGCAATGCAAAACAATGGATCCAGTGGTAGTGGCATGTAGCCACTGGCCTCTAGAGCCCTGGAGACACTCTCTGGAGTGTCTCCAGGGCACTCTCCAGTATGTCAGGTCATACAACAGAGAATCTGGGTTGAGGCACTTGTCCGAGTATTGTGTCCAATGTTAAATTTTATGGTGGGTAGATCATGGTGTAGGCAATTTGGACAATTCAATATTCTGTATTCTGAGAACTCATTCAAACAGAAATATTAATTTTTATTCTTAAGTTTGACCTAATTTACACATTTCTGGAGGTTTCTGGGTATTCTTATTTTACCCAAACTTTTCCACAATGCCGCCATTCTTATTTAATTGTAAATTAGATTTTGGAGTGGTGTATGTTTTGTACTCCTGATTTCAATATTTGTATGTGCTATCAACAGCTACATTATTTAATATTTTAAAGCTTAAGGTTTGCTTTTCTTTTTACCATCACAGTTTTGGTCATCTTACCATACATTTATATGTACTAAATCTGAATATTGTTGAAATATTTTTTTCTCTAACTCAATTCAGTAGATGAAACAGATTATATATTTTAGTTTTAAAAAGTTTTATTTAACATATATTTTATTTTATTTCTCTCATGATAATTTTCATAGCTAGTGAAAACACAAAATTTAAGATTAGAATATTATATCAGATTGATTGAAAAAAAATTTAAACAGAAATGTGGGCTTAATGAAAAGTATGTTTAATACCTGCTTAAAAGTTGCTATTTTCAAAACTGACTTTTAGTATGAACAAATGAGCCCCATTGGAATGTATAAAATTTTAATGTACTGAATATGCAAGTACATAATATGTAAATTAGCTGTAAAATTACTGCTTAGTGCACTTGCAAGAGCTATTTTAGTTAGAGTATCCAAGGACAGGTCCCAGGATGAAAGTTCAGGTAGAGAAGCAGGAGAAGCAGCAGCAGCTTTTATAGGCATATCTTGGTTTACCTCCCAGTCCCAATGATTTGCTTACCTTTCTGCAGGGCTTTGAGGAGACATCAAATGAAGCCTTAAAGGCCCGTCTCTGCTGCGTGGTGAGGATGGTGCGCGGCCGTTTAGGCCGGTGAGTATCTTTGCTGTCATTGCTTCTTTTCTCTGCTGGAAGGAATTTTTCTGACTTTACATCCAAAATCTCATCATCACTCCTTTCTGTCAATGAATGCATAAAAGATCCAAGTTAACACTTCTTTTATCATTCTACTGTTTATTTGACTTGCATTGTAAAATTTTATATATGAACATTTCTAAAGCAAAGACATGATAAGAAGCACAATGCAGTAAGTAAAAAAATAAATTAATAAATAAAACATTTCTAGTTATACCTAAGTCTGAGTTGTCTGGGCTCACTGTGCCGAACAGGTCTCTTTCCCTCTCATAGTCTGCCTTACACAGCAGATGACCAGCCTTCACCACAAACTCATCTCCTTTGCTCAGCCGGCGCTCACAAACACTGCAGCAGAAGCAGCTGAGGTGGTAAACACTTTGCATTGCTCGCATGACAAACTCAGAAGGAGCAATTTTCTTCAGACAGCCACTGCACTTAGTGAAGAATAATCTGGGGACAGACAATTGTGAGAGAAAGCTTAGAATTGAATCGACTGTAATCAGAAAATGTACATTGGTATGGAAGTTTAACCTGAGATATAAGTGATTTGGCAAATGTCCTAAAAAAACTCTAAACCAAAAAAGGTCAGTGAATGTCACATCAACAGCACAAGGTTTCTGAGAAAAAAACATAACAAATATCGAAAAACTGAAACAATTTTAATCTCCCATAGTGTACTATTTGAAAACCGTATGCACTTATTAGTCATAATATTATACTATGTAAGATTATTTATTTTTGTCCTATTTTTTTTTTGTAATTAATACATTCAGGGTCAGTTATTTTCTAGGAACTGTTAGAGCAGAAGGATATGTGTGGAGTCCCTTTAAGGTTGTGGTTTGGCTCCGTCTGTTGTTGTTAATCCAGTTGGTCTTTTGAGTTGGAAATGAATAAAAGTTTTGAATTGCAATGCTGTTCCCTCTCTATGTGCTGCTATGGATAAATTAAATTATGGATAACCCTGAGCATTGTCTTCATCACACTTCATCACATCCTATGAACATGGGTCAGTCATACTCTGGGGTAAATTATTAAGAGACTATTGGTGAAACAAACATCCCATTATGGCAAGTAGGTTTTCACATGTTTCACATAAATGTTTCTCCCTGTTTTCACATATCCACATATCCAGACTGATCTCCTACTTCAATTAGTCTGTGCTGACATTACTGAACTGTCTATAACTTGTGCTTGTGTAGCACCTCACTGCCCTGTCATGGAATAACTGGGACCCAAACGTAAATAAACTGGTGGGGTGCCTATTTTTTGGGTTCTTTATTTTCTGGTAGATACCCTTCAGGTTTACCTAAATTAAATCAAAACTTATTCCTCGGATCACCATTCACCCGTCTTATAAAGGAAATAACTTAAATAATTCCAGACAACCTGCTACAGAAAACAGCTCCGTTTAATGAAAACTCAAAAAAATCTATATATATATATATATATATAAAAATTAAATGCTCAGCCCCGACTCAGGCTACCCACTCTGTTAAATGGCACAAATAATAAAATAAACTACAACTGCAAGCAGTTATTAACGGGTTCCAAGCCCACCCACGCCCCGCCCCTTTGAGCATGTTCCTGGATTTCAGTTCAGTGTTCAACACCATCATCCTACAGCATCTGGGGGAAAAACTGGAACAGCTTGGCTCAGCACACCCCTTCGCAACTGGCTGCTAGACTTCCTCACCAACAGACCTGAGTCGGTCCGGGTCGGACAGAACACCTCTGATGTCATCACCCTCAGCACAGGCTCCCCTCAGGGCTTCGTCCTGAGCCCCTTGCTGTTCACTCTGATGACACACGACTGATCATGATTTTTGACCAAGACATGTCATTTAAATCCCATATTAAACAGGTTTCCAGAGTTTCCTTTTTTCACCTCTGGAATATCGCCAAAATTACAAATATTCTGTGCAGGAGCGATGCTAAAAAACTAGTCCATGTATTTGTTACTTCAAGGCTGGACTATTGTAATTCTTTGCTATCAGGAAGTCCACAAAATGCAGTTCAAAGTCTTCAGCTGATCCAAAATGCTGCAGCAAGAGTTCTGATGAAAATCAACCAGAGGGATCATATTTCTCCTGTTTTAGCTTCCCTTCATTGGCTTATGAAGAATTTAAAATTCTTCTAACGTATAAAGCCCTTAATAATCAAGCTCCATCATATATCAGAGCTCTGATTACCCCGTATGTTCCTAACAGAGCACTTTGCTCTCAGACTGAAGGTCTACTGGTGGTTCCTAGAGTCTCTAAAAGTAGAATGGAAGGCAGATCCTTTAGCTATCAGGCTCCTCTCCTGTGGAACCAACTCCAAGTTTTGGTCCGTGAGGCAGACACTTTGTCTACTTTTAAGACTAAACTTAAAACTTTCCCTTTTGACAAAGCTTATAATTAAGAGTGGCTTATATTACACAGAGCTACCTATATAGTTATGCTGCTTAGGCTACTGGCGCACATCAGGGCCTATATTTCTCACTCTACTGAGTTCTACTGTTCTCCAGTCTACTGTTCTCCAGTTTTGCATGACTGTTGTCATTTCAGCTTTTAACTTTTAGTTATATATATATATATATATATATATATATATATATATATATATATATATATATATATATATGTATATATATATAGAAAAATAAAGACATCTTGCAATCAGTAAAACAAACTCTTTTTTGACATCTGAACGGCTAAAGAAGAGGTAGAGGTGACAGTCGAACTCGACAACCTATTCGAAGGAGCCACAAAGTCTACAAGGATCTACAGGATTCCCCATGGTGTTGATACTGTGTCATTGCACCATATGTTGATGGACACGTAAGTTCAGCAGTTCTTCAGAAAGACGTCCAGAAGCCAAGCGGAAAGTGTGTTTGGAAAAGTGACATGAAATAGGAGAACAATAAGGAACAAAGTGAAATAAATAAAAAAGCCAGTTCACAAGCATCCTCGTACACATTATTTATTGACTGTATCTAAAAGAAAAAATCAAATATATGTTTAATTCAAATGAAAATATAAAATAATACAATGCAACATACAATGATTTAAATTGTATTGTGTATACTTGGTCATCAAATGCAGTGTCCGTTAACTCTGTCAACCAGGTTGCCTGTAGGGATTTTTAAGGTCCAGCAGGTGTAAGTATTCAGTGACACAGTATCGGCACAGTATCAATACAGTTTGGCAATGTGTCGAAACGCTTCATGACGCCTCATCGACCCATCACTAGGTGCAATTATAGGCATGCACTAACCGACTGATGTTTTGACTCCATCTCTGTTTCTGAGTGGGATCCAGAGTCCCAAGCATGGACAACAGTGTCCTGTTAAATCTCTCAGGTTGAGGATCTCCCTGAGGGTGATAAGGGGTGGTTCTAGACTTGCGGATCCCCAACACTCTCAGTAAATTACGGATGAGCTTGCATTCGAAATCACGTCTCTGAACGGAATGTATCTGTGCAGGAAGTCCATAATGAACGAAGAAATGTTCACAGAGAATCTGTGGATGCTTGTTGGTCTTTGGCAGGAAACGCCTGAGCGTACCTTGTGAAATAATCAGTGACCACAAGGATATTTGCATACTCTTTAGAGTCAGGCTCAAGAGACAGAAAGTCAATACAAACTAAATCCAGTGATCCTTTGCTGGTGATCTGATTTAAGGGAGCAGTTCGCTGTGGCGGGGCTTTACAGGTGATGCATCTACCACAGGTTTTCACATACTGCTCCACCTCTGACCCCATCTTAGGCCAGTAGAATCTGCTACGAATCAGCTTAAGTGTTTTTTCTACTCCAAGATGGCCTGATTCATCATGGAAGGACTTGAGCACCATGGGATCATGTGCTCTGGGCAGAACGAGCTGAAGCACATCTGAACCAGTTGGTCTTCTAATCTTTCGGTGGACCAACCCATTCAACATGACAAGCTTATTTGCTTCTCGTTGCAGGAAAACTGCCCCATGGTCCGTACACTGTTCAGACGAAAATGCTGGTCCGCCAGTTAAGGACTTTTTTACAGGTGAGATCATTGGGTCATGATCTTGAGCTTTAATGAGATCTATTCTGCACATCTGGATCAATGAGCCAAGATCCAGGTGGGCTGGAAACACATAACATTCTGGCAGAGCAGTGGTAGGGATACACAGAGTTTCTACATAACCTAGTGAGTCAGCAGACTCTTCTCTGGAAACTTGCTTACAGAGTGCTTTAACTTCATCAGCGGTTAAACTCCTAAACTCTGGTCTATCATCAGAAACAGGGTTACGTGACAATGCGTCTGCATCAGTGTTGCTAGACCTTGGCCGATACTGCAGAGTAAAGTTATAGGTGGAGAGAGCTGTGAGGCAGCGGTGCCCTGTGGCACTCAGCTTAGCAATGGTGAGGATATATGTAAGGGGGTTGTTATCTGTCCTCACAACAAATTCAGCTCCATACAGATAATCGTGAAATTTATCCACCACAGCCCACTTAAGCGCCAGGAACTCTATCTGATGTACTGGATAGTCCCTCTCAGATGAACTGAGCTTTCTGCTGGCAAAAGCGACTGGTCGTAATCCTTCAGAATGCTCTTGGTTTAGCACCGCTCCCAAACCATGGAAACTTGCATCTATGTGCAACACATAGGGCTTTGGTGGGTCAGCAAATGCTAAAACTGGTGCCTGGGTGAGCCATTTGAAAATTTGTTGAAAAGCATCTGTGCAGTCACCATCCCATCTTTCTCCAAAGGGCTCATTAACTCTGTAGTATGTTTTTCCAGGAGTCTTTGCTGATTTCTTTTTCTTCTGTGTGGGTGGCACTGCATGAAAAGTGTGATTTCCGTCACTATGCGGCACTGTAGATTGTCGTGGAAGTTCAGGTTAACGGCTGTTCACGGTAATTTGCAGGCAACACCGAAAACTGCCATGAATTGTCAGAAATTGACGTGGCAGTTGCCCCCCCCCCCATCACCCCCCTCCTCCTAATTCTAGGGGAGGCTTTAACATGTAAATGAAAATGCTGTGAGCTATACAAACGCAAATCAGTGTTGCAGGGGGAGGTTTCGCCTTTCTTAGCATGACAGAGTCACATTTCTTCCTTAATGCAGACTTTAGCTGTGGGTGATTGTAGAATGGTATGTGACCACAAGTCTTACAAACCTTACCTCCTACTTTTCTCTTTCCAAAGACTTTGCAGATGGCAATATGCTTACGACCAGCTGGAATCATTAGTGGCCCTGGACCTACCCATTTAATGTCAGCCACTGTAACATTGTTGATATTGGTGTCTTTAAGGTTGGGAGCTACACCAACAGGGTGTGCTGGTTCTGTGACACCTAGTCGTGCAGCATAAATGGTCTCTGAACTAGTGACATTACGACTTAGAGGTAGGGACCACACTTTGCTAACATTTGTCCCAATCAGGACTGGAACAGTGTCTGAGCATCGAGGGTCTGGGCATACTAAAGCCAGAATGGGAACTGATTTCCCATTGAGTGGGGTCTTCTCTGAAAACTCCAAGTCTACCTGAATATAGCCCTTATATGGGCAGCTGCTCTCAGACTCACTTAAACCCCATATGGCTAAGCCAGACACTGGATGTAAGGGAACATGTGATAAATGTTCAACATACCAGCTGTCAAAAATGATTGTCACCTGAGAGCCACTGTCAAGGAGAGCAGTGCAAGGTGTTCCCTCTATTTTGACATCAGCCATAGAGGGTGGTCCTACTAAACCTGTGGGTAGATGAGGAGCTAGCGGGCTCACAGCACTCCTCTTCACATTAGCATTCTTCACTTCTGGACGAGTGTTAGTGTGTCTTGGCCCGGCTTTATCTTTCCTCTGTGCCTGAATCAACTTTTGTATGACTCTAGGATAGTTTTCTGGTGACAAACATTTAGTTGAAATGTGCCCATCTTCACCACAGCGATAGCAGAAGATGTCACTGGATTGTCTGTGCACAGCTATTTTTGCTGTCTCAGGCAAAAATGTCGCCTCTTCCCATGTCGGAAGAGGCGACATGGGTCCCCCTTCCGTTGGGCTCACCACCTGTCGGAGGGGCGTTGTGCAACGGGTGGCAGTAGACGACGGGGACCTTGGCATTCCGATCCTCGGCTGCAGCAGCTGGCTGGAAGGAGTCTGAGCTCGTGCGCGAGGTTGAGAGGTTCCGACTAGAGATAGTTGGACTCACCTCGACGCACCGCTCTGGCTCTGGAACCAGTCTCCTCGAGAGGGGCTGGACATTCTTCCACTCTGGAGTTGCCCCTGGTGAGAGGCGCCGAGCTGGGGTGGGCATACTTGTTGCCCCTCATCTCGGTGCCTGCACGTTGGGGTTCTCCCTGGTGAACGAGAGGGTGGCCTCCCTCCGCATTCATGTGGGGGGACAGGTTCTGACTGTTGTTTGTGCCTATGCACCAAACAGCAGTTCAGATTAACCACCCTTTTTGGAGTCCATGGAGGGGGTACTGGAGAGTGCCCCTCTTGGGGACTCCTTCGTTTTGCTGGGGGACTTCAGCGCTCACGTGGGCAATGACAGTGGGACCTGGAGGGGCGTAGTTGGGAGGAACGGCCCACCTGATCTGAACTCAAGTGGTGTTCTGTTGTTGGACTTCTGTGCTTGTCATGGATTGTCCATCACGAACACAATGTTCAAGGGTGTCCACATGTGCTCTTGGCACCAGGACACCCTAGGCCGTAGATCAATAATCGGCTTTGTTGTCGTTTCATCTGACCTGCGGCCGCATGTCTTGGACACTCGGGTGAAGAGAGGGGCGAAGCTCTACACCGACCACTACCTGGTGGTGAGTTGGCTCCGATGGTGGGGGAGGAAACCGGTCAGACCTGGCAGGCCCAAACGTATTGTGAGGGTTTGCTGGGAACGTCTGGCAGAGTCCCCTGTGAGACGGAGTTTTAACTCCCACCTCTGGGAGAACTTTGAACACGTCCCGAGGGAGGCAGGGGACATTGAGTCTGAATGGACCATGTTCTGCACCTCTATTGTTGAGGCGGCTAGTCGGAGCTGTGGCCGCAAGGTTGTTGGTGCATGTTGCGCCGGCAACCCAGGTGGACACCAGCGGTGAGGAAAGCCGTCAAGCTGAAAAAGGAGTCCTATCGCACTTTATTGGCCTGTGGGACTCCGGAAGCAGCTGATGTGTACCGGCAGTCGAAGCGGCAGGCGGCTCGGCTGATCACCGAGGCAAAAACTCGGGCATGGGAAGAGTTCGGAGAGGCTATGTAGAAAGACTTCCGTACGGCTTCGAAGCAATTCTGGTCTACTATCCGGCATCTCAGGAGGGGGAAGCAGTGCGGTACCAACACTGTTTATAGTGGGGGTGGTGTGCTGCTGACATCGACTCGGGACGTCGTGCGTCGGTGGACGGAATACTTCGAAGACCTCCTTAATCCCACCAACATGTCTTCCATTGCGGAAGCAGAGCCTGAGGACTCTGGGTCGGGTTCTCCCATCTCTGGTGCTAAAGTTGCCGAGGTTGTTAAAAAGCTCCTGGTGGCAAGGCTGCAGTAAGTCGGACTCGTTTCCGGTGAGAGTTGGACTCCGCCATGGTTGCCCTTTGTCACCGATTCTGTTCAGAACTTTTATGGGCAGAATTTCTAGGCGCAGCCAAGGTGTTGAGGGGATCAGTTTTGGTGGCCTTAGGATTGCGTCTTTGCTATTCGTGGATGACATGGTCCTATTGGCTTCATCAGGGCGTGATCTACAGCTCTCACTAGAGCGGTTCGCAGCCGAGTGCGAAGCGGCCGGGATGAAAATCAGTGTCTCCAAATCCGAGACCATGGTCTTGAACCGGAAAAGGGTAGAGTGCCTTCTCTGGGTTGGGGAAGATGTGCTGCCCCTAGTGGAGGAGTTCAAGTATCTTGGGGTCTTGTTCACGAATAAGGGGAAGATGGAGCGGGAGATAGACAGGACGATTGGTGCGGCGTCTGCTGTGAAGCGGGCGCTGTACCGATCCGTTGTGGTGAAGAGAGAGTTGTGCCAAAAGGCAAAGCTCTCGATTTACCAGTCGATCTATGATCCTTCCCTCATCTATGGTCACGAACTTTGGGTTGTAACCGAAAGAACGAGATCCCGGATACAAGCGGCTGAAATGAGTTTTCTCCGTAGTGTGTCTGGGCTCTCTCTTAGAGATAGGGTGAGGAGCTCAGTCATCCGGGGAGGACTCAGAGTAGAGCCGCTGCTCCTCCACGTCGAGAGGAGCCAGTTGAGGTGGCTCGGGCATCTGGTTAGGATGCCTCCTGGACGCCTCCCTGGTGAGGTGTTCCGGGCACGTCCCACTGGGAGGAGGCCCAGGGGAAGACCCAGGACACGCTGGAGGGACTATGTCTCCCGGCTGGCCTGGGAACGCCATGGGCTTCCCCCGGAGGAGCTGGCCCAAGTGGCCGGGTAGAGGGACGTCTGGGCCTCCCTACTGAAGCTGCTACCCCCACGACCCGACCCCGGATAAGCGGAAGAAAACAGACGGACGGTGTTGGCACATCATTCTGAAAGCAAAATAGAGGACTTCTTCAGTCTCTGTTGTGCCAAAAGTGTTTTCAATAACATTTAAGTAATCTGTGGGTGTGGCATCTGGATTATTTATTCTCACAGCTTGGAGAATCTCCATGGCAGGACCTTTAACACTCTCCATTATTCTCATCTGTTTTTCTCTGTCAGGTTTGTCTGACTCTTCAATCATCAGTCTAGCCAGTTCTCCAAGTGCTCTTCCCCGGAAGGTGTGGGAAACACCCCTAAAAAAGGTCCGGCGCCGCCTGTAGCTGCCATTATCACTGGTAGATCTAGAGGATAGCTGCAACACATCGCCCACTGCCCGTATTATTGCCTCTGGGCTAGATGCTTGAAAAAGTGAATTTTGGCTTACATTTGACCCATTTGTGGAGAATCTATCCCCATCTGAGAGTGACACTCTCATCTCCTACCCCTGATTGTCCAATGATCCTCCAAGGGGAGTCACTACCATCCGGTGTAACTTCAGCTGGAAAGGCCTTAGTATTTACTGCTTCCCTACACTCACAAAGAGCAATCAAAGTTTGAGTCTAAGGATCATGCATTCTACCTCTAACTCTAACACGTCCAAAAGTTTTGACTGTCTGCAATGTATCCTCTATCACACTAACTTCAGTTTCTTCCGGGATATCTTTGACCAAAACAGCATGTAACGGATCAATTCCTTCTCCTTTACACCAATGCACTAACTGCGCCATCCTGTCTCTTCACTGAGACAGAACACAACTAACCTTAGTGTAAAGACTCTTCAGCGATACTTAGCAGAGAATAGAAACTTTTTTTTTTCGACAAACTTTGAGTTTCTCTTGGTCACTGGTCTACACTCAGACTGACCATATATAGTGTTTCTTATGTACAGAAAGGGGTTACTTTTCCACTACAAACAGGTTGTCTGGGTATAGTGCATTTTTTTTTTGTTGCAAATAAAATCAAATAAATAACAGCGGTGCCTCCATTTATTTATGTAGCACCCCACTGCCCTGTCATGGAATAACTGGGACCCAAACGTAAGTAAACTGGTGGGGTGGCTATTTTTTGGGGTTTCTTTATTTTCTGGTAGATACCCTTGAGGTTTACCTAAATTAAATCAAAACTTATTCCTCTGATCACCATTCACCCGACTTATAAAGGAAATAACTTAAATAATTCCAGACAACCTGCTACAGAAAACAGTTCCGTTTAATGAAAACTCAAAAATAATATATATATATATATATATATATATATATATATATATATATATATATATATATATATATATATATATATATAAAATTAAATGCTCATCCCCGACTCAGGCTACCCACTCTGTTAAATGGCACAAAGGCACAAATAATAAAATAAACTTCAGAAAATTTCTGAAGAAATTTAGCAAGGCGCCTGCCACTTGGTGCGTACCGTACCGTCAGAAATAGCAACAGGAAGCAACACTGCGAATTTCAGCTTCCTACGGTCTTCACAGCCCCCGCAGCGGCCGTTGAAAGGTGCCCTGTTAAGTCAATGGACCACCTAGGAGCCTCTTGCTAGCAGTGTTGTCATGGAGACTTACTGACAGCTGCAGCCCTCTCTCTGTCTGTAAAGGCAGAAGAACCCTGGCTAAGCAGAAATTGATAGGACCTTCCTAAAGCTACTTCTGGTTAGCAACATGCTAACGGTTAGCCGCTTGCATGGTTGTGTTCAGTATCACCGAGTGATGGTACTCTTTTAGTTTGGTTGAAATCCTGTACTGAGAATTGCCTAAAATGGGAGAAAATCCTAAAATTCACCAAATCTGTCAAGCAGAGGTTTGTACAAGCTTCTTAGAGCTACTTCCGGTTAGCAACATGCTAACCGTTAGCCGCTAGCATGGTTGTGTTCAGTATCACCGGGTAATTGTACTCTGACAGTTTGGTCCAAATCCTGTACTGGGATGTGCCTCAGATAGGGAGAAACTACGTTGTTTATAACGTTGCCATGGTAACTC
This sequence comes from Fundulus heteroclitus, assembly GCF_011125445.2. Classification (NCBI taxonomy): domain Eukaryota; kingdom Metazoa; phylum Chordata; class Actinopteri; order Cyprinodontiformes; family Fundulidae; genus Fundulus; species Fundulus heteroclitus. Next base: position 338,897 of record NW_023396575.1, read on the forward strand.
AAAATGGCGGGTGGTACAAAAAATACTTCACAGGATCAGCACACATGTTTCTGATATACACATTGTGGGGATTATAATATAAAACTCTAAGTCTCCCACACCAGGAATCGATCCCATGACCTCTTGCATGCAAAGCCTGCGCTTTCCATTTGAGCTTTACTGTAGCCATATATGGGCATGCATTATTAGGACCATAAGGGGTTTGGTCCCCCATTGAAAAGCATTGGATGTTTGACACCTCATAGCTTGGAGATGCTTTATGCGATGTAGCCCAAATTTCTTGTGGAGCTTTCTCTCTAAAGTAAGAACAGACTGTGTGAAGCAGAAGTTGGTGAGACCTTCCCAGAGCTACTTCCGGTTAGCAACATGCTAACCGTTAGCTGCTAAGAAGGTTGTGTTCAGTATGACTGGCTGATTTTACTCTGTCAGTTTGGTCCAAATCATGTACTGGGAAGTGCCTCAAATCGGGAGAAAATATGTTGTTTATAACGTTGCCATGGTAACTCAAAATGGCGCATGGTAACTCAAAATGGTGGGTGGTACAAAAAGATACTTCATGGGATCAGCACACAGGTTTTTATATACACACACTCTGGGGATTATTTTATAAAACTATAAGTCTCCCACACCGGGAATCGATCCCACGACCTCTTGCATGCCTGCACTGTCCCGCTGAGCTATACTGTAGCGCCATATATGGGTATGCATTCTAGGGAACATAAGGGGTTTGGTCCCCCATTGAAAAGCGTTGTATGTTTGACACCTTATAGCTTGTAGATGCTTTTTGCGACGTAGCCCAAATTTCTTGTGGGTATTTCTCTCTAAAGGAAGTACAGACTCTGTGAAGCAGAAGTTTGTCCGAGCTTCCTAGAGCTACTTCCGGTTAGCAACATGCTTACCGTTAGCCGCTAGTATGGTTGTGTTCAGTATCACTGGGTGAGTGTACTCTGTTAGTTTGGTCCAAATCCTGTACTGGGAAGTGCCTCAAATAGGGGTGCCAATACTTCATGTCACCAAATGTGACCAAAGTTAATGGGTCAGACTGGCCTCCTTTAGCAACTCAGCCTCACCACGTCTGGGCCCAGAACTCAACATTTGACCAAAATGGTGTGTAGTGCCATTTCCCACATGTGGGTGGTGCTATATTGGCCAATTGGGTTGTGTCTGGGCATCATGCCAGGTCCTGTTGGAAGCAAAGGCCCAATAGGAAAGCATGTGAAATCCCAAATGGGACAGAAAATTGACACATGGCTGAAAGTCACATGAAATTTTTAAAATGTTAAGAGAAAGTTACTGTGCGAATTTCAGATTCCTACAATAATCACAGCCATTGCAGCGGGCGTCGAAAGTTGCTATTGTATCTCAATGGAGCTTCTCCCTCTGGCCCTCAGAGTTCCGTCGTCATGGAAACTCACTGACACAGCTGCAGCGGGCCAGTTTACTGAAGTGCAGACACTTTGTGTCAGAGGCTGCTATTGGATTATAATGGAGAACTTTGCCTCGAACAACGCTTCATATCTCCTGTTCCATAAATGGTAGAGACGTAATTTTTTCTGCGTTTAGTTCGTAACTGATAGGGGAAGAAGAAAAGCTACCGTTTTTTGCTGGAAAAAGTTTAATAAAGGCGTAAAAAATTATGATCTAAATGGGATTTTTATGGATTTTCAGAAATCCTCTTAAAACTCTTCCGAACAAATCGATGTAACTCAAAAAGTATAAGAGATATCAAAATAATTCTTTCACCATGAGTATCAGCAGGCTTTTGAGGACCATGAAGCTCATTTTCATGTTTGTACAAAAATCGGTGTAGACACAGCGACGATGTAAAAAAGTGGTTGATGTGGTAAAATGCAGCTCCAAAGCGTTTTTAGGATTTTGCACATTCGCTACTCCCGAACAAATTGTTCCTGCGGAAAAACCGTAACTGTTATCCACAAAATTCCTTTTTTATGAGTGCCAGAAGGGTTGGGACATTCATGTGTGAAAGTCTCATGTCTGTACATAAAACGGTTTAGGAGTAGCGACGATGCGAAAACATGTGATGTTTTGGATTTTGAGACGTCATTTTTCAAAACCGCTCCATAGGAAATGAATGGGGGAGGTTTCGGGTTTGTGTCGGTCTGAGGTGATTTGCGAAAAATCTATAAATTCCACACCAATGAGGGTTACATTTCCCGAATCCTGACAAAAATACCTACGTTTTGATGTATAATTTGTCTACGTAGAGTGAAAATTGAGCGAGTAAGGTCAAGTTGTTCGGAGTTTTGAAATCTTTAAAAAAGCTAGAGTGGGCCACTCTAGCGGTTGGAGAATTCCGTCATTGACTTTCATTGTAAACGATGATTTCGCTGATTTTTGGACATGAGCTTTGAGGAGTAACTGTGAAGAGACGATAAAAGATATCCACATCCCGTTTTCACTTCTGAGTAGGTCACAGATATATCTACAAACTGGAAGTTAAACGGTGTTCGTAGGTGACAGCATGACGACACAGTACAGCGTTGAAATTGGTCATTTGGAGGCTTTTTTGAGGCTTTCTTTCTACCTGACTCCATTCATTCCCATGGGTTTTTTGGGGGTGGTTTTTCGCTAATTTTGTTGCCATGGTAACTCGAAATCCCAATCAAAGTAGTAGCACACTATTGCCGACCGAACCGCACGTTTTGATACCTATATTGTGGGGGTGCACGCTACGGTTCGGGCCACATTAACGCACAAATAATTAAGAATATTAATAACTAGAAAAATTTCTGAAGAAATTTAGCAAGGCGCCTGCCACTTGGTGCGTACCGTACCGTCAGAAATAGCAACAGGAAGCCACACTGCGAATTTCAGCTTCCTACGGTCTTCACAGCCCCCGCAACGGCCGTTGAAAGGTGCCATGTTAAGTCAATGGATCTCCTAGGAGCCTCTTGCTAGCAGCGTTGTCATGGAGACTCACTGACAGCTGCAGCCCTCTCTCTGTCTGTAAAGGCAGAAGAACTCTGGCTAAGCAGCAGTTGGTAGGACCTTCCTAAAGCTATTTCCGTTAGCAACATGCTAACGGTTAGCCGCTAGCATGGCTGTGTTCAGTATCACCGGGTGATGTTACTCTGTTAGTTTGGTTGAAATCCTGTACTGAGAAGTGCCTAAAAAGGGAGAAAATGCTAAAATTCACCAAATCTGTCAAGCAGAAGTTTGTACAGGCTTCCTAGAGCTACTTCCGGTTAGCAACATGCTAACCGTTAGCCGCTAACATGGTTGTGTTTGGTATCACTGGGTGAGTGTACTCTGTTTGTTTGGTCCAAATCCTGTACTGGGATGAGCCTTAAATAGGGAGAAAAAACGTCGTTTATAACGTTGCCATGGTAACTGAAAATGGCGGGTGGTACAAAAAAATACTTCATGGGATCAGCACATATGTTTTAATATACACACTGTGGGGATTATAATACAAAAATCTTAGTCTGCCACGCCGGGTTTCGATCCCACGACCTCTTGCATGCAAAGCCTGCACTTTCCATCTGAGCTATACTGTAGCGCCATATATGGGCATGCAGTATTGGGACCATAAGGGGTTTGGTCCCCCATTGAAAAGCATTGGATGTTTGACACCTGATAGCTTGGAGATGCTTTATGCCACGTAGCCCAAATTTGTTGTGGAGCTTTCTCTCTAAAGTAAGAACAGACTCTGTTAAGCAAAAGTTGGTGAGACCTTTCTAGAGCTACTTCCGGTTAGCAACATGCTAACAGTTAGCCGCTAACATGGTTGTGTTCAGTATCACCAGGTGATTGTACTCTGTCAGTTTGGTCCAAATCCTGTACTGGGAAGTGCCTCAAATAGGGGTGCCAATACTTAATGTCACCAAACGTGACCAAAGTTCATTGGTCAGATTGGCGTCCTTTAGCAACTCAGCCTCACCACATCTGGGCCCAGAACTCAACATTTGACCAAAATGGTGTGTAGTGCCATTTCCCACAGGTGGGTGGTGCTGTATTGGCCAAGTGGGTCGTGTCTAGGCATCATGCCAGGTCCTGTTGGAAGCAAAGACCCAATAGGAAAGCATGTAAAATCCAAAATGGCACAGAAAACTGACACATGGCTGAAAGTCACATGAAAATTTTAAAATGTTAAGAGGAAGTGACTGTGCGAATTTCAGATTTCTACATTAATCACAGCCGCTGCAGCTGGCGTCGAAAGTTGCCATTCTATCTCAATGGAACGTCTCCCACTGGCCCTCAGAGTTCCGTCGTCATGGAAACTCACTGACACAGCTGCAGCGGGCCAGTCTAAAGAAGTGCAGACACTTTGGTCACAGTGAGTCCCATTGGATTATAATGGAGAACTTTGCCTCGAACAACGCACGATTTCTCCGGAACCGTAAATGGTAGAGACGTAATTTTTTCTGTGTTTATTTCGTAACGGATAGGGGAAGAAGACTTGCTATCGGTTTTTGCTGGAAAAAGTTTAATAAAGGCGTAAAAAATTATGATATAAATGTGATTTTTATGGATTTTCATAAATCCTCTAAAAAGGGTCCCGAACAAATCGCTGTAACTCAAAAAGTATAAGAGATATCAAAATAATTCTTTCACTATGAGTATCAGCAGGCTTTTGATGACCATGTAGCTCATTTTCATATTTTTACAAAAATCGGTGTAGGCACAGCGACGATGTAAAAAAGTGGTTGATGTGGGAAAATGCAGCTCCAAAGCGTTTTTAGGATTTTGCACATTCGCTACTCCCGAACAAATTGTTCCTGCGGAAAAACCGTAACAGTTATCCACAAAATTCCTTTTTTGTGAGCGCCAGAAGGGTTGGGACATTCATGTGTGAAAGTCTCATGCCTGTACATAAAACGGTTTAGGAGTAGCGACGATGCGAAAACATGTGATGTTTTGGATTTTTAGACGTCATTTTTCAAAACCGCTCCATAGGAAATGAATGGGGGAGGTTTCGGGTTTGTGTCGGTCTGAGGTGATTTGCGGAAAATCTATAAATGCCACACCAATGTGGGTTACATTTCCCGAATCCTGACAAAAATACCTACGTTTTGATGTATAATTTGTCTACATAGAGTGAAGATTGAGCGAGTAAGGTCAAGTTGTTCGGAGTTTTGAAATCTTTAAAAAAGCTAGAGTGGCCCACTATTTCCGGTTAGCAACATGCTAACGGTTAGCCGCTAGCATGGCTGTGTTCAGTATCACCGGGTGATGTTACTCTGTTAGTTTGGTTGAAATCCTGTACTGAGAAGTGCCTAAAAAGGGAGAAAATCCTAAAATTCACCAAATCTGTCAAGCAGAAGTTTGTACAGGCTTCCTAGAGCTACTTCCGATTAGCAACATGCTAACCGTTAGCCGCTAACATGGTTGTGTTTGGTATCACTGGGTGAGTGTACTCTGTTAGTTTGGTCCAAATCCTGTACTGGGAAGTGCCTCAAATAGGGGTGCCAATACATAATGTCACCAAACGTGACAAAAGTTCATGGGACAGATTGGCCTCCTTTAGAAACTCAGCGTCACCACATCTGGGCCCAGAACCATTTCCCACATGTGGGTGGTGCTGTATTGGCCAATTGGGTCGTGTCTAGGCATCATGCCAGGTCCTGTTAGAAGCAAAGGCCCAATAGGAAAGCATGTGAAATCCCAAATGGGACAGAAAACTGACACATGGCTGAAAGTCACATGAAAATTTTAAAATGTTAAGAGGAAGTGACTGTGCGAATTTCAGATTTCTACATTAATCACAGCCGCTGCAGTGAGCGATGAAAGTTGCCATTGTATCTCAATGGAGCTTTTTCCTCTGGCCCTCAGAGTTCCGTCGTCATGGAAACTCACTCACACACCTGCAGCGGCCGAAGTGCAGACACTTTGGTCACAATAAGTCCCATTGGATTATAATGGAGAACTTTGCCTCGAACAACGCACGATTTCTCCGGAACCGTAAATGGTAGAGACGTAATTTTTTCTGTGTTTATTTCGTAAAGGATAGGGGAAGAAGACTTGCTATCGGTTTTTGCTGGAAAAAGTTTAATAAAGGCGTAAAAAATTATGATCTAAAGGACATTTTTATGAAATTTCAGAAATCCTCTGAAAATGATCCCGAACAAATCGCTCTGGCTAAAAAAGTATAAGAGATATCAAAATAATTCTTTCACTGTGAGTATCAGCAGGCTTTTGATGACCATGTAGCTCATTTTCACAAAAATCGGTGTAGGCACAGCGACGATGTAAAAAAGTGGATGATGTGGGAAAATGCAGCTCCAAAGTGATTTCAGGATTTTGCACATTCGCTACTCCCGAACAAATTGTTCCTGTGGAAAAACCGTAACAGTTATCCACAAAATTCATTTTTCTTGAGTGCCAGAAGGGTTGGGACATTCATGTGTGAAAGTCTCATGCCTGTACATAAAACGGTTTAGGAGTAGTGACGATGCGAAAACATGTGATGTTTTGGATTTTCAGACGTCATTTTTCAAAACCGCTCCATAGGAAATGAATGGGGGAGGTTTCGGGTTTGTGTCGGTCTGAGGTGATTTGCGAAAAATCTATAAAAGCCACACCAATGAGGGTTACATTTCCCGAATCCAGACAAAAATACCTACGTTTTGATGTATAATTTGTCTACGTAGAGTGAAAATTGAGCGAGTAAGGTCAAGTTGTTCGGAGTTTTGAAATCTTTAAAAAAGCTAGAGTGGGCCACTCTAGCGGTTGGAGAATTCCGTCATTGACTTTCATTGTAAACGATGATTTCGCTGATTTTTGGACATGAGCTTTGAGGAGTAACTGTGAAGAGACGATAAAAGATATCCACATCCCGTTTTCACTTCTGAGTAGGTCACAGATATATCTACAAACTGGAAGTTAAACGGTGTTCATAGGTGAAAGCATGGCGACACAGTACAGCTTTGAAAGTGGTCATTTTGAGGCTTTTTTGAGGCTTTCTTTCTACCCGACTCCATTGATTATCATGGGTTTTTTGGGGGTTGGCTTTTCGCAAATTTTGTTGCCATGGTAACTCGAAATCCCAATAAAAGTAGTAGCACACATCTCGAGATCGAGCCACAGGTTTTGATGCCTATATTGTGGGGGTGCACGCTAAGTTTTGGGCCGTATTAATCGTGAAGGAAGAAAAATAAAGAATAACTAGAAAAATTTCTGAAGAAATTTAGCAAGGCGCCTGCCTCTTGGTGCGTACCGTACCGTCAAAAATACTAACAGGAAGTAACACTGCGAATTTCAGGTTCCTACGGTCTTCACAGCCCTCGCAGAGGCCGTTGAAAGGTGCCATGGTAAGTCAATGGACCTCCTAGGAGCCTCTTGCTAGCAGCGTTGTCATGGAGACTCACTGACAGCTGCAGCCCTCTCTGTCTGTAAAGGCAGAAGAACCCTGGCTAAGCAGAAGTTGGTAGGACCTTCCTAAAGCTACTTCTGGTTAGCAACATGCTAACGGTTAGCCGCTAGCATGGTTGTGTTCAGTATCAGCGGGTGATGTTACTCTGTTAGTTTGGTTGAAATCCTGTACTGATAAATGCCTAAAATGGGAGACAATCCTAAAATTCACCAAATCTGTCAAGCAGAAGTTTGTACAGGCTTCCTAGAGCTACTTCCGGTTAGCAACATGCTAACCGTTAGCCGCTTACATGGTTGTGTTTGGTATCACTGGGTTAGTGTACTCTGTTAGTTTGGTCCAAATCCTGTACTGGGATGAGCCTCAAATAGGGAGAAAATACGTCATTTATAATGTTGCCATGGTAACTCAAAATGGCGGGTGGTACAAAACAATACTTCATGGGATCAGCACACATGCTTTAATATACACACTGTGGGGATTATAACACAAAAATCTTAGTCGCTTACGCCGGGTTTTGAACCCACGACCTCTTGCATGCAAAGCCTGCACTCTCCATCTGAGCTATACTGTAGCGCCATATAAGGTCATGCAGTATTGGGACCATAAGGGGTTTGGTCCCCCATTGAAAAACATTGGATGTTTGACACCTCATAGCTTGGAGATGCTTTATGCGACGTAGCCCAAATTTCTTGTGGAGCTTTCTCTCTAAAGGAAGAACAGACTCTGTGAAGCAGAAGTTGGTGAGACCTTCCTAGAGCTACTTCCGGTTAGCAACATGCTAACTGTTAGCCGCTAAAAACATTGTGTTCAGTATCACCGGGTGATTGTACTCTGTCAGTTTGGTCCAAATCCTGTACTGGGAAGTGCCTCAAATAGGGGTGCCAATACTTAATGTCACCAAACGTGACCAAAGTTCATTGGTCAGATTGGCCTCCTTTAGCAACTCAGCCTCACCACATCTGGGCCCAGAACTCAACATTTGACCAAAATGGTGTGTAGTGCCATTTCCCACAGGTGGGTGGTGCTGTATTGGCCAAGTGGGTCGTGTCTAGGCATCATGCCAGGTCCTGTTGGAAGCAAAGACCTATTAGGAAAGCATGTAAAATCCAAAATGGGACAGTAAACTGACACATGGCTAAAAGTCACATGAAAATTTTAAAATGTTAAGAGGAAGTGACTGTGCGAATTTCAGATTTCTACATTAATCACAGCCGCTGCAGCTGGCGTCGAAAGTTGCCATTCTATCTCAATGGAACGTCTCCCACTGGCCCTCAGAGTTCCGTCGTCATGGAAACTCACTGACACAGCTGCAGCGGGCCAGTCTAAAAAAGTGCAGACACTTGGTGTCCAAGTCTGCCTATTGGATTATAATGGAGAACTTTGCCTCGAACAACGCACGATTTCTCCGGAACCGTAAATGGTAGAGACGTAATTTTTTCTGTGTTTATTTCGTAAAGGATAGGGGAAGAAGACTTGCTATGGGTTTTTGCTGGAAAAAGTTTAATAAAGGCGTAAAAAATTATGATCTAAAGGACATTTTTATGAAATTTCAGAAATCCTCTGAAAATGATCCCGAACAAATCGCTCTGGCTAAAAAAGTATAAGAGATATCAAAATAATTCTTTCACTGTGAGTATCAGCAGGCTTTTGATGACCATGTAGCTCATTTTCATATTTTTACAAAAATCAGTGTAGGCACAGCGACGATGTAAAAAAGTGGATGATGTGGGAAAATGCAGCTCCAAAGCGATTTCAGGATTTTGCACATTCGCTACTCCCGAACAAATTGTTCCTGTGGAAAAACCGTAACAGTTATCCACAAAATTCATTTTTCTTGAGTGCCAGAAGGGCTGGGACATTCATGTGTGAAAGTCTCATGTCTGTACATAAAACGGTTTAGGAGTAGCGACGATGCGAAAACATGTGATGTTTTGGATTTTTAGACGTCATTTTTCAAAACCGCTCCATAGAAAATGAATGGGGGAGGTTTCGGGTTTGTGTCGCTCTGAGGTGATTTGCGAAAAATCTAGAAATGCCACACCAATGAGGGTTACATTTCCCGAATCCTGACAAAAATACCTACGTTTTGATGTATAATTTGTCTACGTAGAGTGAAAATTGAGCGAGAAAGGTCAAGTTGTTCGGAGTTTTGAAATCTTTAAAAAAGCTAGAGTGGGCCACTCTAGCGGTTGGAGAATTCCGTCATTGACTTTCATTGTAAACGATGATTTCGCTGATTTTCGGACATGAGCTTTGAGGAGTAACTGTGAAGAGACGATAAAAGTTATCCACATCCCGTTTTCACTTCTGAGTAGGTCACAGATATATCTACAAACTGGAAGTTAAACGGTGTTTGTTGGTGAAAGCATGGCGACACAGTACAGCTTTGAAAATGGTCCTTTTGAGGGTTTTTTGAGGCTTTCTTTCTTCCCGACTCCATTCATTCCTATGGGGTTGTTTTGGGGGTGGTTTTTCGCTTATTTTGTTGCCATGGTAACTCGAAACCCCAAAAAACGTAGTAGCACACATCTCGAGACCGAGCCGAAGGTTTTGATGTTTGTATTGTTGGGGTGCACGCTACGGTTCAGGCCGCATTAATCGTGAAGGAAGAAAAATAAAGAATACTAGAAAAATTTCTGAAGAAATTTAGCAAGGCGCCTGCCACTTGGTGCGTACCGTACCGTCAGAAATAGCAACAGGCAGCAACACTGCGAATATCAGCTTCCTACGGTCTTCACAGCCCCCGCAGCGGCCGTCAAAAGGTGCCATGTTAAGTCAATGGACCTCCTAGGAGCCTCTTGCTAGCAGCGTTGTCATGGAGACTCACTGACAGCTGCAGCCCTCTCTCTCTGTCTGTAAAGGCAGAAGAACCCTGGCTAAGCAGAAGTTGATAGGACCTTCCCAAAGCTACTTCTGGTTAGCAACATGCTAACGGTTAGCCGCTAGCATGGCTGTGTTCAGTATCACCGGGTGATGTTACTCTGTTAGTTTGGTTGAAATCCTGTACTGAGAAGTGCCTACAAAGGGAGAAAATCCTAAAATTCACCAAATCTGTCAAGCAGAAGTTTGTACAGGCTTCCTAGAGCTACTTCCGGTTAGCAACATGCTAACCGTTAGCCGCTAACATGGTTGTGTTTGGTATCACTGGGTTAGTGTACTCTGTTAGTTTGGTCCAAATCCTGTACTAGGATGTGCCTCAAATAGGGAGAAAAAACGTCGTTTATAACGTTGCCATGGTAACTCAAAATGGCGGGTGGTACAAAAAAATACTTCATGTGATCAGCACACATGTTTTAATATACACAATGTGGGGATTATAATACAAGTCTTCCACACCGGGAATCGATCCCACGACCTCTTGCATGCAAAGCTTGCACTTTTCATCTGAGCTACACTGTAACGCCATATATGGGCATGCAGTATTGGGACCATAAGGGGTTTGGTCCCCCATTGAAAAGCATTGGATGTTTGACACCTCATAACTTGGAGATGCTTTATGTGACGTAGCCCAAATTTCTTGTGGAGCTTTCTCTTTAAAGGAAGTACAGACTCTGTGAAGCAAAAGTTGGTGAGACCTTCCTAGAGCTACTTCCGGTTAGCAACATGCTAACCATTAGCCGCTAACATACTTGTGTTCAGTATCACCGGGTGATTGTACTCTGTCAGTTTGGTCCAAATCCTGTTCTGGGAAGTGCCTCAAATAGGGGTGCCAATACTTAATGTCACCAAACGTGACCAAAGTTCATTGGTCAGATTGGCCTCCTTTAGCAACTCAGCCTCACCACATCTGGGCCCAGAACTCAACATTTGACCAAAATAGTGTGTAGTGCCATTTCCCACATGTGGGTGGTGCTGTATTGGCCAAGTGGGTCGTGTCTAGGCATCATGCCAGGTCCTGTTGGAAGCAAAGTACCAATAGGAAAGCATGTAAAATCCAAAATGGTACAGAAAAGTGACACATGGCTGAAAGTCACATGAAAATTTGAAAATGTTAAGAGGAAGTGACTGTGCGAATTTCAGATTTCTACATTAATCACAGCCGCTGCAGTGAGCGATGAAAGTTGCCATTGTATCTCAATGGAGCTTTTTCCTCTGGCCCTCAGAGTTCCGTCGTCATGGAAACTCACTCACACACCTGCAGCGGCCGAAGTGCAGACACTTTGGTCACAATAAGTCCCATTGGATTATAATGGAGAACTTTGCCTCGAACAACGCACGATTTCTCCGGAACCGTAAATGGTAGAGACGTAATTTTTTCTGTGTTTATTTCGTAACGGATAGGGGAAGAAGACTTGCTATCGGTTTTTGCTGGAAAAAGTTTAATAAAGGCGTAAAAAATTATGATCTAAAGGACATTTTTATGAAATTTCAGAAATCCTCTGAAAATGGTCCCGAACAAATCGCTCTGGCTAAAAAAGTATAAGAGATATCAAAATAATTCTTTCACTGTGAGTATCAGCAGGCTTTTGATGACCATGTAGCTCATTTTCATATTTTTCCAAAAATCGGTGTAGGCACAGCGACGATGTAAAAAAGTGGATGATGTGGAAAAATGCAGCTCCAAAGCGATTTCAGGATTTTGCACATTCGCTACTCCCGAACAAATTGTTCCTGTGGAAAAACCGTAACAGTTATCCACAAAATTCATTTTTCTTGAGTGCCAGAAGGGTTGGGACATTCATGTGTGAAAGTCTCATGCCTGTAAATAAAACGGTTTAGGAGTAGTGACGATGCGAAAACATGTGATGTTTTGGATTTTCAGACGTCATTTTTCAAAACCGCTCCATAGGAAATGAATGGGGGAGGTTTCGGGTTTGTGTCGCTCTGAGGTGATTTGCGAAAAATCTATAAATGCCACACCAATGAGGGTTACATTTCCCGAATCCTGACAAAAATACCTACGTTTTGATGTATAATTTGTCTACGTAGAGTGAAAATTGAGCGAGAAAGGTCAAGTTGTTTGGAGTTTTGAAATCTTTAAAAAAGCTAGAGTGGGCCACTCTAGCGGTTGGAGAATTCCGTCATTGACTTTCATTGTAAACGATGATTTCGCTGGTTTTCGGACATGAGCTTTGAGGAGTAACTGTGAAGAGACGATAAAAGATATCCACATCCCGTTTTCACTTCTGAGTAGGTCACAGATATATCTACAAACTGGAAGTTAAACGGTGTTCGTAGGTGAAAGCATGACGACACAGTACAGCTTTGAAAATGGTCCTTTTGAGTGTTTTTTGAGGCTTTCTTTCTACCTGACTCCATTGATTATTATGGGTTTTTTGAGGGTTGGTTTTTCACTAATTTTGTTGCCATGGTAACTCGAAATCCCAATAAAAGTAGTAGCACACTATTCCCGACCAAACCGCACGTTTTGATAACTATATTGTGGGGGTGCATGCGATGGTTCGGGCCGCATTAATCGTGACGGAAGAATAAAAAAGAATATTAATAAAGAGACGCCTTTAGAGGTGAATAGTAATAGGCCCTGCCCATGCATTTGCATTGGGAGGCAGTGCTGTGCGAAGCACAGCACTGCCTCCTCATTGCACATGCAAGGCAGGCGCCTAATTAATAATAATAAAGAAGCCGTTTAGAGGTGAATAGTAATAGGCCCTGCCCATGCATTTGCATTGGGAGGCAGTGCTGTGCGAAGCACAGCACTGCCTCCTCATTGCACATGCAAGGCAGGCGCCTAACTAGAAAAATTTCTGAAGAAATTTAGCAAGGCGCCTGCCACTTGGTGCGTACCGTACCGTCAGAAATAGCAACAGGAAGCCACACTGCGAATTTCAGCTTCCTACGGTCTTCACAGCCCCCGCAACGGCCGTTGAAAGGTGCCATATTAAGTCAATGGACCTCCTAGGAGCCTCTTGCTAGCAGCGTTGTCATGGAGACTCACTGACAGCTGCAGCCCTCTCTCTGTCTATAAAGGCAGAAGAACTCTGGCTAAGCAGCAGTTGGTAGGACCTTCCTAAAGCTATTTCCGTTAGCAACATGCTAACGGTTAGCCGCTAGCATGGCTGTGTTCACTATCACCGGGTGATGTTACTCTGTTAGTTTGGTTGAAATCCTGTACTGAGAAGTGCCTAAAAAGGGAGAAAATGCTAAAATTCACCAAATCTGTCAAGCAGAAGTTTGTACAGGCTTCCTAGAGCTACTTCCGGTTAGCAACATGCTAACCGTTAGCCGCTAACATGGTTGTGTTTGGTATCACTGGGTGAGTGTACTCTGTTAGTTTGGTCCAAATCCTGTACTGGGATGAGCCTTAAATAGGGAGAAAAAACGTTGTTTATAACGTTGCCATGGTAACTGAAAATGGCGGGTGGTACAAAAAAATACTTCATGGGATCAGCACATATGTTTTAATATACACACTGTGGGGATTATAATACAAAAATCTTAGTCTGCCACACCGGGTTTCGATCCCACGACCTCTTGCATGCAAAGCCTGCACTTTCTATCTGAGCTATACTGCAGCGCCATATATGGGCATGCAGTATTGGGACCATAAGGGGTTTGGTCCCCCATTGAAAAGCATTGGATGTTTGACACCTCATAGCTTGGAGATGCTTTATGCCACGTAGCCCAAATTTCTTGTGGAGCTTTCTCTCTAAAGTAAGAACAGACTCTGTGAAGCAGAAGATGGTGAGACCTTTCTAGAGCTACTTCCGGTTAGCAACATGCTAACAGTTAGCCGCTAACATGGTTGTGTTCAGTATCACCGGGTGATTGTACTCTGTCAGTTTGGTCCAAATCCTGTACTGGGAAGTGCCTCAAATAGGGGTGCCAATACTTAATGTCACCAAACGTGACCAAAGTTCATTGGTCAGATTGGCCTCCTTTAGCAACTCAGCCTCACCACATCTGGGCCCAGAACTCAACATTTGACCAAAATGGTGTGTAGTGCCATTTCCCACAGGTGGGTGGTGCTGTATTGGCCAAGTGGGTCGTGTCTAGGCATCATGCCAGGTCCTGTTGGAAGCAAAGACCTATTAAGAAAGCATGTAAAATCCAAAATGGGACAGTAAACTGACACATGGCTAAAAGTCACATGAAAATTTTAAAATGTTAAGAGGAAGTGACTGTGCGAATTTCAGATTTCTACATTAATCACAGCCGCTGCAGCTGGCGTCGAAAGTTGCCATTCTATCTCAATGGAACGTCTCCCACTGGCCCTCAGAGTTCCGTCGTCATGGAAACTCACTGACACAGCTGCAGCGGGCCAGTCTAAAAAAGTGCAGACACTTGGTGTCCAAGTCTGCCTATTGGATTATAATGGAGAACTTTGCCTCGAACAACGCACGATTTCTCCGGAACCGTAAATGGTAGAGACGTAATTTTTTCTGTTTATTTCGTAACGGATAGGGGAAGAAGACTTGCTATCGGTTTTTGCTGGAAAAAGTTTAATAAAGGCGTAAAAAATTATGATCTAAAGGACATTTTTATGAAATTTCAGAAATCCTCTGAAAATGGTCCCGAACAAATCGCTCTGGCTAAAAAAGTATAAGAGATATCAAAATAATTCTTTCACTGTGAGTATCAACTTGTTCTCGGCTCTCCTAAACGGGGTCTCCATCAGCGTCCACCTTTCTCTTTCTTTCCCGCTCCCCGACCTTCTTCCCAACATTCTGAGATCCCGCTGCAGCCTGCGGGAAGGCGGGGCTCGACGTCAAGCTGTCCACATCAAGCATTTCCAATATGGCTGTCCACATCAAGGACAGCCATATTGGAAATGCTGACGTAACATTCTCTAATTCTGTGATGCACCTCGTCAACAGCTGCGTTAGCTTTATCTGAAAAGGACCTTTCTATGTTCAGTCATAATTAGTTAACATTTGTTTATCAAGGTTTAAAACCGGAAATCAGTTGTTGTAAACAATGCAGTATTAGCGCAAATTCTAGTGAACAGAGTATGCTTCATGGTTAAATGGAAAATATTGTAAACTTTAAAGGTACATTAGCACCTGGTTGATAAGGGAACAAAGTTGGTATTGACTTTTTCTTTTGTAAATGTATATTTAGCTATATTTCACAGAGCATACAGGTTATTAAGTGTAGCAGTTTCATTTTCTTTCCAACAGGGAGCGTTCATTTTGCACAGTGAGCCAGTCATGTTTAGTGATATGAAAGTATAAGTTTTATTGTTATATAATGTATAAAGTCACAGACGCTTGCAATTTGGTGCATCATTTAATTTATTTTTACAGTATGTTAAAATATTAAAGGGCAATGTTAAATATTAAAAGAAACATACTGTGAGAGTTATTAATAGTGCATTTGTTTTGTATATGGAGCTCTTACAGTGTGTTTACAAGCAAGGCTTTTCAATAAAAGGATTGTGAACCATCAGTTTGAGAAACCATCTTTTCAACCGGGATACTACATTATCAACAATTTTGAATTGTCTGTGTATCTAAAATCATTTTTGTTGCAGATTTGCACACTTGCTTTCTGGAATTATTGATTTGTAAAAGCTTAACTGACAGCCTGCATATAATGCAGCTACTTCACTTTTCAGGCAGAGGGTCACAGTGCCAAAGTCTGACGGTGCTCAGAGTCTGTGTCACAGTCTCCAGGTTCTGCACCAGCCACTGTATCGCAGTCATGACCATGTCTTGCTGAAAAGCACAATTTCTGTGTTTTCCAGTCTTCATCAAGTGGACAATGGTGAATTGAATAAGTTCTAAGGCCTTGTCTGAGTTTACATAAAAAAGCCATTTTAATTCAGTTGCATTTAAGAAGGTTTTTGTGGACTTTGGGATTTCCGATGATGCACCAAGCTCCCCTCTTCTTTCTCTCTCTCCCTCCCGGTGCAACTTCATTCCATTAACAGTGTTACTAACTGGACCTGTGTTGTATAGTAACGAAGTAAAATTACTTCACTACTGTACTTAAGTATATTTTGGAATACTTTATACTTTTATCGAGTATTACATTTTTTGATAACTTTTACTTCACTATATTTCCGAACTTGATTGCATACTTTTACTCCGATACATTTTCAATGTTTGGTTTAGTTACTCGTTACAAAAGAGAAACGCGGCAGACGTGCGTACATGCACAGGTTCGCCCGAAGCGCTGCTGTGGGCCAGCGGGGGCGGGGGCGGGGCCTGGCGCTCCACGCAGCCAATCACTAACGCGCCTGGCCTTTGATTGACAAGGTAGACATACCCCTTTAACTCCACTCTCATTGGTTGTGCTGCCTTAAATCCCGCCTTCCCTCTTCCTGATTGGCTGATTTCTATTGCGTGTATGGTGCATGTTCGTGCGTGCTTGGAGCGCGAGGGATTTCAGTTTTGATTCATACAGGGACACTGCCGTTACCACAATTAAAACTAGACTATGAAGCTAGTCCCAGTTAAGAAACTAAATATTATCTGCTTGGCTGCAGTTCTGAACAGAAGCAGAAGAGAGTTTTGATTTGTTGAACTTGAGAAATGTAAGTAACCAACATTAATATCTCAAAAATAGCATTTAATTCTGGAGTATAACACATTTTATCAACAAAAACCTAATCTCTTTTATAAAACTAAATATTCTGTGCCAGGCAGGAGTTCTGAAGACTGCTGGAAAGATGGGAAAACAAAGACTGAAGGCTAGTAAAAATTCAGATTCTTAGCCACAGCCATCTGAAAAAGAAAAGGTGAGGGTTTCCCTTTTACCAATATTTCATTGTTATTATTGCTTTCATTTATTTGAGGCAGTTCAGACATAAATAGCAGGTGTAATTTATTTTGCATAATATACAGTATAAGAACACTAGAACGCCACCTAAACAACTGCTATTCTTGTTTAGACCTTTGCGTAGTTATAATAGTATGATTAGGGTTCCACAAAATAATACTGCTATTTATTTGACTATTTCTATTTCCAGAATTAGGATAAAGACAAATAAAGCAGAGGAACACTATTTACATTGGTTTTATTGTACATAGATTTGGACACTGTCCATTAGTAAATTAGTACAAACCAGAAGCAGAGGTAGACATTCTCATTATCAGGGGCTTAGCCCATAAAATATTACATCATTACAAGGGTAATTGTCATACTTTGAGTTCCTGCCTTAGTTTAGTTTCTGTTTTTGGGTTCTTGTTTTCTATTTTAGCTTGTGTCCTGTTTCAGTCTTGGTTTCATCTTAGGTTGGGTTTAGTCATTTATTTTGTGTTCTAGATTGGTTCTTGAACTTTTTTTTTTAACCTGTTTTTACATGCCAGTTATTCAGTCAGTTCAGTTCCACCTCCAGCCACTTCCCTGATCAGTTCCACTTAGTCTGGTAATTAGTCTCATCCTGTTCACCTGCTCACTCCGCTACTTATACCTGCCTCTGTCCCTTGCACTCTGCCCGATCATTGTGTTTTTTCCTGCCTGGGGTAAGTCTGATCCTGCCAGTTTTCTGTTTTGCCTGTCTGCTTGTAACCCAACCTGATTCTGTTAGTTTTTGCCTCCAACCTGATTCTGTTAGTTTTTGCCTCCAACCTAGTGATAGTGAGATGAAGCCTCATGAGGCATTGAATAGCTTAAGCCAACTGGTTCGAGAAAGGGTTCATTTCCTGGAGCTTCATGTGCACACAAAACCACCTACTGGCCAGGTGTATAATCACAGCCAGCTGTAGTTTAACACTTGTGATGCATTGATTTTTTTTTGTCTATTATGGCTCTTGGGAATGACTTCACAAAAGGTGTAGGACGAAATCATTTGTCTACATAAATTATGTATACAGATGTGTTATGCCATGATAGTGATCTCAGATTGAATCCTGAACAGTGGATGATTGAACAAAGAAAGTCCACTCCTGCTGCAAAGGATAAGGGGGGGGGGGGGGCAGGAGAAGCCTTCCTCTCCCCCTCTCTCGCTCGTCCCCTCTTCTCAGCAGGAGGTCAGCTGTGACCACCTCCTTACAGATAAAAGACACAGCACACCTCTGCCCGACCCTCTCTTCTCTTCGACTCTCTTCTCCTGACTCCCAGCTGCTGAGACACAGAGATGACCAGCTCTCAAGGAGAGGGGGGAGCCATGGACCGAAGACCTCCCGGAACCATCGATGGGGCCTGGAAGAGGCCGCGAGCAGAAGGGAATGAGCCTTTCTGAAACTCAGTTCCTCCCTGGCATAGGGAGAAACTGCCAGACAATTCAAAGATAAGTCTCTCACTTCTGCTTAAAACAGATGCCGAAGTGAAGGAATCCGTCTACGCCAGCTTTGTTCTGCTTTCTCAGCGCACCACAGACGGAGCTGGTTCCAGGCAACGCAGAGCTGAAAAGCCGGCACAGAAGCAACGTCCCCATGCCGAGGAGAGATCTGCTTAAATTGTGACTGCAACCGGGGTCAGAGTCTGCCTGGAGGACCAGGCCTCCGACCCGACCACGCCGTTAGCCATATGCTGCTGTAAGGCTAACGCTAGCCTGCCAAGAGCCAAGCGCTAGCCCGCTAATGCTAACCAACAACGTCCTCCTTCAACGTTCTTCCCGTGAATGGCCAAAACTGGACCGAACTGACACCAAACAAAGGACAGAGGTTTGGGCAGCGGCCTGAGGGTGAAGTAAAAGGTTTATTGGGAAAATGTTTGTAAACCGTGGTGTTTAGAACGAAGGGCTAACCGGTAGGTCACGCTAGCTAACAGGATACTAGCCTTGCTAACATCCGGTTTCGGACCCCTAAAAAGGAGTCACCATCCTCCGATGGTGTTATAAGCCTTATTCCCGCATCAATATGGTATATTAATGCCGGTTTTCAAGGCAATTTCGGCAACTTTATGTTGTAACCTCTTAGCCACCGAGTTGCCACAGCGACCCTATGCGCCCGGAGGGAGAATCGCATTAACAAACTCGGTCGTAAGGGTTTAAATAATTTTACAGGACAAACCGGTCTTCAGAACATTATTTTAACAAATAATGTTTTGTTCAACTTGGGCTTTGCATTGTGAATGGATTGAAATACATGGCAAATGTTTTAACTCCATTCCATGTTTTTGTTAATCAGATCTGCAGTGAACCAGGATTCACTGAAGGATTCTGATTATGATCAACCACTTTTGTTTGTCTTTTGTTTGTTTTTGCATGTAAATAGTTCCTTAGCTTAGCTTCTTTTTATCTTCATTTTGCTTAGTAGTTTAGTTAAGTTTCACTAGCCTAGTAGAGAGGATTTATTAATCGAAATATTGTGTTAATTCAGGTAAACAGCATTACATAGTGATGTTCTCTGGATGTTCATTTTATTTCTGTTATTAAATTCTTGAACTTGAAAAGAAGCTGTCATTCTTTTATTCTATGTGTGTGCAGGTTTTGCTGTTAAAAGATCGCTAGTGCTCGAATTCATCCCTTTCAACCGTTGTCTTGATATCAGCTTAAGAGCTGATCATTATCAGACAATACTTAACAGACAGAGAGTTATTTATGAAACATTAAATAACTTTTAACAGTGTATAATTGCACAACACATGTGTATAATAAAATATTGTTTCAATGTATTCTCTGTGTGTAATTATTCCCAAAATAGTAGTGTCATGTGATATGGCATGGTGTGTAATAATCAGATCTCTCAACTTTGATCAAAAGTTAAGAGTGAGATTATGCTCATTTTGGGGGGGGAGGGGTTATAGTCAACAATTTACCCTCAGCAGCAACACTGAAGCACACAGAGGTTCACGCTGCGTCTTTACGCATGATCCTGCTGCTGATGTCTCC
This sequence comes from Fundulus heteroclitus, assembly GCF_011125445.2. NCBI lineage: Eukaryota > Metazoa > Chordata > Actinopteri > Cyprinodontiformes > Fundulidae > Fundulus > Fundulus heteroclitus. Next base: position 358,909 of record NW_023396575.1, read on the forward strand.
CTCCTTTCAGCTCAATGCACTTCTAGACTGTTACAGTTTATGACATTCTCACCACCTTTCACAGCGACAGGTTTCTCAGTCAGTCGCTGCGCTGACCAGACAAATTTCTATTGCTCTCATCAGTGCGGCGGTGCGGTGGGCGGATTTTACCCCCGATGGTGCGCTGCGTGCGACGGATAAACAGTGGGGAAAATGCATAACTAAATACTATAAAGGGCTCCTATAAAGGGAACAGGGGTACTGACAGGTCTGAGATGAAGCCCCTGATGTTACAAGTTCTTTAAAACAACCCTTAAAAGTGCGCACCTGAATTAAAGCGCGAGGCAGCACGCCCACCGAAGCGCCACTGACTCTATGTTGTTAAAAACGAAAGAGCATGAAACACAGCTAGTAACTCTCCGATTGACTTTAACTGGCACACGTTGCTATCGATGTGAGGACATTAAACGTAGTGATTCACGATTTGAATGGTGAACGGTGATAAAAGCACCTGCTCCGAGGGAAAGGAGGGGGAGAGGAGCAAGTGTGAGGCACAGAAATACGGTGCATGTAGTTAAAAAATGCTGAATTAATAAAAACAAAACTTATAAACAGACTAAGTGGCATTTTAAACTGCATCTGGTTAGCAGAACTGTTTTATGATCCAGCGTGCAGCCATGACTGGTTCCGAATGAACCGGTCATCTGGCAAAATCTGAGCCACTTCCCGAAGCAGTCACATGTGTCCTGTCAATGTGGCAATAAGAATTTATGTCCTAATGCCAAATAGAGCTCGACAGATTTTGCTTTCACAAGTGGAGCAAACAGCTTTCGCCATAATGCTCCGCTTGATTTGTGCATGTAAATAGCTTTATTGTGATTCCTGCAGGGAGAATTTCAAATTATATGGACACTACAATGGGAAAGTGGGAGAGTAAAGGAAGAACAAGAAGAGAAAAAAAGAAAGAGAAGAGGTGAAAGAAAGAAGAGATAAAAAGAAGAGAATGATAAAACGTCCTCTGTCTGCTCCATCAGTTGGAAAGAGACGCAAAAAGAACAGCACAACCAACGGACATAAAGCAACAGATATAATCGAGTAACACCTTGATATCATTGCTAAATCATATGTATTATTATTTAAGCTGACATGTGTAATGTGATACCTTAAAAAAGAAAGTGAAAGAAAATAAATAAATAAATTATAGGCTTTCTGTATATAAGTGAACATTTAATACCTGGGACCCAGCACCTGTGGGAGTTTGTGAGAGAGCACTAGTTTAGGTAAAAATTATACAGAAGGAAATAGCTCGATAGTGGTTGTGGAGAACCGAAGACCCACCTTCCCCGAGCACAGAGGCAGGGGTCAGGGGATCCATAACCCCGGACTCCCAAAGGGGCCCCCAAAGCAGTGCACCCGAGAGGGGCCACCACAGGAAATCTGCAAGCCTCCCCCCCCCCCAAGGAAAGAGGAGAGACAACCCCGGGGAAATCCCCCAGCCACCGCAATGCTGACGCCCCCAAGGGCCACGGGGACGAGCCCGTGGGCTTCGCCGGCAGCCAGCATTGCTGAAGTGGTCCTGGCCATGGGCCCTGGGGGCCAGAAGCCCCAGGGGCACCCCGCCTCCGCGGCAGGGGCCCCGGCCGCCCCCCGGGGGGCCAGGCCCCGCGAAGCCGCCCCCGGGAATGGGCCGGCGCCCACCCGGGAACCCGCCCCAAACCCGAGGACCATCAATGCGCCAGAGGGCCAAGGCGCCCACCAGCGCAGCGGAGGAGGGCAGGACGTGGGGGGATGGGCTCCGCACCTAGCGGAGACTTGAGATGTTCTTGGGAGAGGGAGCGGACCACACCCATACCTGGGAAAAAAGAAAAAGGAAACCTCATTCACACCATCCCTCGCTCGTGCCCCACTCACCACATCAGAGGGGGGGTCACCCCAAATCGACTATACGACTGCTTGTGCCCGACCCCCGGCCCCTCTCCCAGACCAGACGCCCCCTGGACCGGGCCCCCAAAGAGGGAGGGCTAACATGACCCGTACGAGCCACCCAGCGGAGCCCCCCTCACCCCGTAAATACCTAATAAACCCCCTCCCTCCCCCACCTTACCCTAGCCACCCCTGCCCCCCGCCCCTCCTGGGGGGAGCGGAGGCGTCAGCCCCAGACCTGGCAAGCCGCTGACTACCCGTTGCAGCCCCCCGCCAAGACCCCGGACACAGTGGCCCGCACTTCCTCCAGGCCCCAGACTCCTTGCCGCCATCGGAGAACGGGGGTGTGCAGAAGACCCCGATCCTCCCTACGCCCACTCAGATGTTGTGTTCTTGCATGTTTTTCTCAAGTGCGTTTAAAAACTGGGAGCGCCGAAAGGGGTGCACAGAAGTTACACTTCTACTTCCAGTGCAGAGTAAATACAATAAATTTATCTGTCAAATGTATAATTGAATGTACAATTTAGCTGTTATTTAAATATATATATATATATATATATATATATATATATATATATATATATATATATATATATAAGCAAGATAGACAATTACTATTAACTGTAGTAATGGCAACCCTTGTGCATCAGTGCCCTAACCCTAGTTTTGTGTCTTTAGAGAAATGATTCCTCACTTTTATCAATATAGCTAGTCAAACTATTGCCATCATGCAGGTTTTACAAATGCACAAGGTTTTAATCGAGTGAAAACATTTCAATGTGTTTGTCACTGATTTTGCATGGGCCTATATTGTAGCTTGTTTGATGAGCTTTAGCTCAAGTGTGTCAACTCTAAGAATCTTACATCTGGACTAAAAATGGAAAGCCTGTTGTTCATGCGAGGAATCACAGTCAACACTGGGGGCTGAGCACCCCTAAAGGTCAGATCCTAGAATTGCCCCTGATCACCACCAACAGGACAAGAAGCTGGTTTAGTAGTAAAGCACGTTAAATTAACCTTGTGGTATAGGTAGAGCATCTAATATTAGAGCCGGGAGTCCAAATTTTCTGAACTAAATGATACCTGCAACCGCAGGTGTATCTATTAGCAAGTTTACCACTTCCTGCAGGTTAACTATCACTTAACCATGTTTTTAGTATACACCCCCTTTGCCTGCACCTGGTTGTGTACAATTTTAAAGTGGATAGCACTGACCTTACTTGAAGAAGGAAAACTGAAAGCTTACAAAAAGGTTGTATTTTCTGCCTAAACTTGGTCAAAATTTCTCCTGGACTTGGTTGTTTATATTATTTTAAGGGAATTTGACTTTCAAAGTTTACCAAAATCTAAAAAATGTCATTCAAACTGCATTTGCTTTGTTTTACTTATACTTTTTATTACTTGAGTACATCTATTTTTACAGTAATTGTCATACTTAAGTACAAGACATTTCAGATACTTTAAGACTTTTACTCAAGTAACATTTCAGTCAGTGACTTGGACTTTTACCAAAGTCATATTTTGGAGAGGTACTTATACCAAAGTCATATTTTGGAGAGGTACTTATACTTTTACTTGACTCCGAGATTTCAGTACTTTATACAACACTGTTTGCAACTTCCCTGTCTTCTTTGCCTCAATGTTGGTAGATGAGGCAAAAAATTCTGTTAACACTGTGAGCTTCGCTATCACCGCTGTTACAATGTCTTTGTTGTCAGGGGTTAAATCAGCCCGGGCTACACTTCCACGTGGGCCGACCAATGGTACTGTTGGCGTCACGTCAATTGCCCTTCATCTGTACTGTAGTCTACTGATATGCAGTGATATGCAGTGGGTAGCACTGTTGCCTTGCAGCAAGAAGGTTCTGGGTTCAAATCCAACCCTGGGCCTTTCTGCATGGAGTTTGCATTTTCTCCCTGTGCATGCGTGGGTCCTCTCCAGGTACTCCCTTCCTCCCACAGTCCAAAAACATGACTGTTAGGTTAATTGGATTCTCGAAATTGTCCTTAGTGTGTGCGTGAAAGGTTGTTTGTCCTGTCTGTCTATGTGTTGCCCTGTGACGGACTGGCGACCTGTCCAGGGTGTACCCCGCCTTTCGCCCGATGAACGCTGGAGATAGGCACCAGCAACTCCCGCGACCCCATGAGGGATTAAGCGGGTCAGAAAATGGAAGGATGGATGTAAGCAAAGGGATTTTGGACTGTTGCATCCACCAGGATCTGCCCCCTCAGCAGTAAAGCTTTGCCCCTACAGTCCCATTGCTCCTGCCTGGAGCAACAAAGGGGGGGATTTCTCTTTGTCCAGAGGACCTGACTAGGCTCAGAGAACTGCAGGCTGAATCAAAGCTACACCTGCAGTCTAACTTCTGCGTAACCAGACGCTGAAGTGAAAGAATGCAGAAAAGCTGACTCGAGATGCCGCAGAGCAGTCTCCTTTCCTCACCAGGCCAAGCTGAGATGAGGGGCTGATCTGGAGTCGCCCGCTGCAGGGCTGAGTTTCACATGCCGGTACTCAACCGGAGCTGCCTGCTCAGACCGCGTTTCCGTTACCCCATAACCGCATGCCCACTGCGTTTCCTTGGAGAACTGCTTACTTCATGCCTTTTTTTACAGTGTTTTTGAACACGTGGAGCTAACTGACATAGCTCCTGTTAGCCTTTTGAAACCAAGCCACGTTGACGTAATTCGAGTGTTTTTACGGTTATAACAAACGTTGTCTCCACAACAGTTTTATACATTGATGGGATATTGATGTTTGTGTTATCTGGTCCGGTCATTACGACTAAAATAAAGCCGAAGCTTTTTAAAATTAGCATGTCTGCTAGCCTAATGCTATTAGCTTCCAGACAACTTCCGCTCTTCTCAGATACTCGACTACGGTTTGTTTCAAACATAATGTTTGTTTCGTTTTGCTCCACCATCGTTTGATAGTGCTATGAGCGTTATTACCGCATTAATCTGGAGTATCAATGCTGATTTAATGGTGTATAACTTTAGGATTAACCGATTTTAGCGACTGATCACTACAGCAACTCCTAGCCTCCTGGAGGTATAATCGCATTAATAAAATTGAGCGTTCTAGAAGTTTACTGATGTTTACTGAGAAAGTCATTCTTTAAAATGTTATTTAATCAAATAATGTTTCATTTTTGCATTGTAAATGGGTTGAAACCATAGCTCTCAACTCTCACACATTGACCGTGTGACACACGCATTTCACTAACTTCACACGCTCACACGCAACACATGGCATTTCACATGCAAACATGGCATTTCTCACGCATAAAAATCACAAAGCCCATCTGGGCTGCGGACCACAAAACTCCACCTTCTGCTGAGCAGTTTCGGCTTCTTTCACAGCTTGTGGCCATCAGTAATTCCTGCTGCAGTTCGTGTTAATAGAGCAGCAGGAAGAGTGATCAGAGTTATGAATAATCTTAGTCTTAACCAGTGGTGAAAGTGAGCCGGTGTTATGCTCAAAAGTGCATGCCTGCCGAGGTCACTGAGCAGCTCAGTGGCCGAGATATGCATCCCCTGTCGCGGGAGCGCGCCTCGCTCTGTACAAATGAATATCGACGGAAAACGAATTAAAATACGACCAACGGAGCGACTTGTTCTTATATTAATTATATAAAAACGTTTAAATGTACTTCTAGTGTGAAAAAAACTGTGTGTATTTGGCAGATTCGTTTACAAAAGTACGGGTGAACAACATTAAATCCAAAGTTTTTATCCGAGGTACGGCTGATTTATTTGTTGTGGTCTCTTGTCGTTCACACACAACAATAAACCGTGAGAGCCGACGTGAGTTTTGAAACTGAAAAGCTTTTTCTTAAGCGGAAGATCAAACGTGCAGACACAGCGTTCATAGACCAGTGTGATGCATTCGTGAGCGTCAGAAAGCTATGGTGCATTCAGGAGCATGGGACATTTCAAACTTACAAGGTAAGAGGCATAAAACGGAATAGAACTTAACTCATACAATAAACTATTTATCCAGAAACAGTGTGGGCTTTCTTACAATACTGAATGCTCTATAATTGTATTTCTGTTATGTTTTGATTATGCACATCTGCTAGCTTTTTATTCTGAAAAATCTATAATATTACAGCAGCAAATTATCAAAGTTTTTCAAAGCCTGTTTAAAAGCTCCAAATGGGGCTTCAGATCATAGAGCGACAATTGCGCTGTCATTGTTTTACAGGGCAGAATTTGCATTTGCTGACCCTTGTCCTTTAATTACAGATGGATATACAGGAATACAGTCATACAAGTGTCAACTCCTCTGAGATAGCAGGGGATGCGTTTTCTGGCAATGGGGCTGCCAAAAAACGCATCGCCCTATGTTTTTAATCTAAAAATTGTCCCACACACCTGAAATTCACACTAGTAGTTCAGAACACATGTGTAAACAGGTAGAAAATGTTACATCAACTACAAGTGTATATTTCTATGAAACAGCAGGGGATGCGTTTTTTGGCAACGGGCTGGTTATAAACTGTAACAGTCTAGAAGTGCATTGAGCTGAAAAGAGGGAGACATCAGCAGCTGGATCGTGCATAAAGACGCAGCGGGAACCTCTGTGTGCTTTAGTGTTGCTGCTGAGGGGAAAATGTTGACCATAAAGGCTTGATGAAACTCAGCCTGATTCACCAATCAGGTTATAACCTGATTGGTGTAGATCTATAGATCTACAATGATAAACAAACCCATAGATTAATGTGTAACAGTGTAATAATTCGGTGAATAACTTAAAACTACTTAATTTTATTCAGTATTATTTGAACAATTGTGTGTTTTTTATGTTTTAATCCATTAACTGAACAATAAGGTATTAATATGTCTCTTTCTCTTTTTAACAAAAGTCTAAATGAGATGGAGTTGAGACTTCACCAGCTTTTCCAGGGTCCAGTTAGCCCCGCCCCAAACAAGCCCTGCCCCCAAAATTAGCATAATCTCACTCTTAACTTTTGATAAAAGTTGAGAGGTCTGGTTGAAACACATACCAAATGTTGTTCTGAATTAATTAAGCTAATTTAACCTCAATTCACATTCTTTAAGATGAACTTTGGTTCTTTAAACTAGATCTGAAGAACCAGGATTCACTCAATTTTTCTGATAATGATCAACCATTTTATTATGTCTTTTTTTGTGTGTGTACATAGTTCTTTTATCTTAATTTTTCTTTGTAGTTTTAATGAAGTTTCATTGCCTCATAGAGAGGATTTGTTGATTGAAATATAGTGTTAACTGAGATAAACAGGGTTCCATAGTGATGTTCTCTGGATGTTCATTTTACTTCTGTTAATAAATTCTTGAATTTAAAGGGAAGTTGTCCCTCCTTTTATTCAATATGTATCCAGAGTTTGCTGTTAAAAGAACGCCAATGCTCATCCCTTTCAACTATTGTCCTGATATCAGCTCTTGGGCTGATATTCACCGGACAATACCTAACAGACAGAGTTATTTATTAAACATTAAATAACTTAAAACAGTGTGTAATAGCACCGCATTAGTCTCAGGAAGATTTCCAACAATAAAGAGGCTAAGCTAAGATGTTGTCATTTAAAAAGCTCCCAAAGGGTTCTTTTAAATTCTTGAGAACATTGGACATTTAACAGCAAATCTATACCATCTAGTTTAGCAGTGTATTAATGGTAGCCTAGCATACTATTGTGCCATATTAAAGCCATGATGAATAATTGATGTCAGATTGAATTCTACACAGTCACAAAAGAAGTCAGCAAGGACGGCCTTCTCTCTCCTCCTTTAAACCACCCCCACAGACAAAAGACCAGACCCTCACTTCTGACCAGACTCTGAGAAGACCACACTTCTCCAGGACAAAGCTACCAGCCGTCACCTCCTCCCTCCCTGAGACAAAAGGGAGAGGAGAGGCTGGCTGAACCATGAGGGCCTCAAGGCCCCAAAAGCCCACAAACTGATCTGAACAGCCGTTCTGTGGAACTCATCTGCCTACTTCAGTGGAGGGACCAGGCGAAAAAGGGGGGGGGGGGAATTCTCCTCCTCTGTGGAGCGGAGGACCCAACTGAATTTGGAGAAACAACACACTGATCTAAGCTAAGTTGCACTCTGACTTCTGCGTAAACCAGCCGCAAAGTACAGATTGCCGAAACAGCTTTGTTTATTTTTGTAAGGCTTTACAGGGAAGCAAACCTCAGACAGAGCTGGAAAGCCGACAAAGCAACCCGTTTCCACATGCTGAGGAGAACCTGCTTATATTGGAACTGCAACCGGTCGGGGCTGTCTGCAGGACATCAGGCCTCTGATCCTGAACACATGTTGCTAGGCTACAGAGCTGCTAAGCCGCTAGCCAACCGTGAACAGACCAACAACATTTCCTGCTTTTCACTGCCTTCCTTGGATGACCAAAGTGGACCGAACTCACACGAGGCGCCGACAGGTTGGACAGAGAAACCCATAGGGAGAGTTTAAATGGTTTATTGGGAAATGTTGTGTGATGCGTAACACATGGTCGCCTTAGAACAAAGGGCTAACGGAATAGCTTATTGCTAGCATTCGGTACCATGTCGAGTGTGTTTTATGGTTATAACAAAGGTTATCTCCGCAAGGGTTTCATACATTGATGGGATATTAATGTTAACGTTATCCAGCCCACTCATTATGACTAAAATAAAACCAAAGCTTTTATTTGTTAGCGCTGAAAGTCCGCTAGCCAAAATGCTATTAGCTTCTGGTAGCTTACGATTTCCGGACATTCAAAGGAGCTTGTCTTAAAGCTTAACGCTTGTTTGTTTTCGCTCCACTGTCGTTAGATAGAGCTATGAACCTTATTCCCACATTAATATTGAATATTAATGTCGGTTTAAAGGCAATTTTGATAACTTTAGGCTTTAACCAATTTAGCGACCGACCTTTACAGTGACCCCTAGCGCCCGGAGGTAGAATTGCATAAATAAAGGCAAGTGATCCTAAAAGTAAATTATTTTTACTGCAGTTCATGTTAACAAAGGAGCAGGAAGAGCAGTCAGAGTTATAAATAATTTTGGTCATAACCAGTGGTGAAAGTAAGCTGGTAACGTACTGTACTGCGTATGCAGAAAGCAAGGGGGGAGAACGGCTGCCAGATAAAGCCTTCATTCAGAACCAGTCATGGCTGCACGCTGGATCAGAAAACAGATCCGCTAACCAGATGCAGTCTAAAACACCATTTAGTCTGTTAAAAGTTTCGTTTTTAATAATTCTGCATTTCTTAACTACATGCGTGGTGTTTCTGTGCCTCAACGCTCTTACTGCTACACTTCCCTCGGACCCAGGTGCTTTTATCAGTGGTCACCATTCAAAACGTGAATCACTATGTTTAATGTCCTTCCACCCTTAGCAAAATGTGCCAGTTAAAGTCAATAGGAGAGTTAGTAGCTGTGTTTCAGGCTCTTTTGTTTTTAATGACACAAAACCAGTAGCGCTTCGGTGGGTGTGCTGCCTTGCGCTTTAATTCAGGTGCGCATAATTACGTTACATGTAATTTAGGTGCGCACTTTTAAGGGTCATTTTAAGGAACTTGTAACATCAGCGGTTTTAGCTCAGAACCATGATTCTTCCTCTTCCCTCTTCTTTTTTTTCTACCGTCACTTAGGAACCAGTGAGACGCAGAGCTTGAAAAGCTGTGCCTATACTATAAATTCTGGGGTTGCAATGCATACAAAGTGCTGTATTTCCTATAGGATTCCCCACTATTAATGGGCAAAAAGCAAAGCAGAAAATCATTATTCCGTCCGCTCCAACCACAAACAAAACGCACTCAGAGAACAACTTCAAACTCAGCCTTCGGCTTGCGTAATTACGCACCAGAACACCTTTCGCCATAGAGCAGATTAGTCTGGTCAGTGCAGAGACTGAGATGAGAAATCTGTCGCTGATCAGCTGGGTGGTGTCTGTGTCTGTCACCGAGGGTCTGGCCGATGCCTCGAGTCCCGCCCCTGTTTCCAAGGGCACAGCACAAGCCACAGCGCCGGCTGTCTCAGAGGTTTCTGCTCAGTCTGCAGTCAAAGTCTCAGTTCCTGCACAGTGGCAGCCCACTGCTCGCCAAGGGGATAGGTTAAATGCAGAAGTGACATTCTCCATTGTGAGTCTTGCTCAGTGACCCAGAGTGGCAGTCTGTGGGAGTTGAACTCAGGACCGCCGGGACCCATGCACAATGATCTAACCACTAGGCCAACAACCCCAGTAACCCCGTTTTGTTTAACTTTAGAATTAGCCGATTTTACAGACCGATTGCTACATCGACCCTTAGCCTCCCGGAGGTATAATCGCATTGATAAAATCAAGCATCCCTAAAGTTAAAGATTTTACTGAGCAAATCATTCTTTAAAATGTTATTTCCTCAAATAATGTTTTGTGTAACTCGGGATTTGCTATGTGAATGGGTTGAAAAACATTAACTCAGATCTGCAGTGAACCAGGATTCACTGCATTATTCTGTGGATGATCAACCACTTTGTTTTGTCTTTTTTGTCCTTTTGCATGTATAGTGTCAGGATGCAGCCTGTGGGCTGCATGCTGAGCCTCCCTTCCTCTCTCTCTTCCCTGCGCAGCCTGATTGCTTTCACCTGTCAGGCTGCAATCATCACTGATCTGTCTCCACCTGTTATCTCCTCCATATATACTCATTTCATTCTGTTCTCGTTGCCGGTCCGTAGTGTTCACTCCTGCTCAGTTTCTGACAGAATCTTGTGTCAGCTCAGTTGGTTTTGTTCCAGTCAGCTAGAAGACTTTACTTCAGCTTTGTTTCAGCCCAGCCTCACCCTAGACACTGTTCCGTCCTGCTCACAAGTTCTCAACTCCTATTCTCAACTCCTGATGTTCCGTCCTGGTCTCAAGTCCTCGGCTCTGATGTTCTGGTCTCAAGTTCTCGGCTCTGATGTTCCGTCCTGGTATCAAGTTCTCGGCTCTGATGTTCCGTCCTGGTCTCAAGTCCTCAGCTCTGATGTTCCGTCCTGGTCTCAAGTCCTCGGCTCAGATGTTCTGGTATCAAGTTCTCGGCTCTGATGTTCTGGTCTCAAGTCCTCGGCTCTGATGTTTCTTCCTGGTCTCAAGTCTTCGGCTCCAGAGTTCCTCCCGGTCAGTCTCTCCGCACTCCTCCTGCCGGCCAGCTTCTGCACCCTACACCTCCGTCTGTTGAAAGACTCTGGGTTCCATCATCATCCATCTTCCACACTGTTCAATAAACTCACCTTTAAGAACTAGCTCTGTGTGTGCGTGCTGTGTCCGGGTTCATCCCAGAAAAATATCATGACATATAGTTCCTTAGCTTACCTTTCTTTTTATCTTCATTTTGCTTAGATTAAGATATGGTGGAGCGAAATGAAGCAAACCTTATGCTTGAAACAAGCCTTTTTTTATGCCTATCTGGTAACCGAAAGTTATCCGAAGCTAATAGCGGTTTGGCAAGCGATTTTCGGCGCTAACTGTAAAAGTTTTGGCTATATTTTAGCGATAATGATTGGATGGATAACACAAACATCAATATCCCATCAATGTATAAACCTCTTGTGGAGATAACTTACCCAGAGTCACAGCTCTGTTGATCCATCCATTCCCTTAGCTCTTAGCAGTAATGACTTTATGGGATTCTTCATAAAAAAAAAATTGAGATGAGCGGCTGAGATCTCGCGAGAGCTGTGAGCTGTGCGTAAGTAAAATGGCGGCATACATGTGTAGTTCAAAATTAAATCCACTCAGGTAAGTTATAACCAATAACTGAAAATTAAGTTTAAACATTAACAATTGTCTCATTTTCACGAGGGAGCAAACTGGAAGAAGAGACCTTGACGAGCCTGGAGAGCTACCTGGACGAGTGTTTTGACAACATCGTGATGGGGAAGAAAAAAATCCCGCAGCCACAAACACACCTTCACTCAAACGTACTCGGTCTAGCTCTACCGGTGCCTGAACTTCCACTCTGTCTCCCGACAGGAGCTACAGTGACGTCCTGGAATCAATCGACAAAAAGCTTACCAGCCTGGACGCTCGCCTCGCCTTTGTAGAGGTGCTCCACAAAGAGTTTCAGGCTTTGAGAGAAGCGGTCGAATTTAGCCAAGCCCAGCTAGCTTTTGTTGCCGCGGAGAACGACGCGCTGAGGGGGGAAATCACGGAGCTCACCGAGGGGTTGACGCGGCTGACCGGCGAAAATAAGAAGATGAAAGAATCCATTCTGGACATACAGTCACGAAGTATGAGAGACAATCTCGTCTTTGCAGGCATCCCGGAGCGCCAAGAAGAGGACCCTGAGTTTGTTATACGTGAGTTTCTCCAGCAGAAGCTGAAAATACCGGCGGATCAGGTAAAAAACATCACCTTCCATCGCGTTCACCGGCTCGGAGGTAAGAAACCCGATAAAATCCGCCCTCGTCCGATTGTAGCCAAATTTGAGCATTATAAACAAAAAGTGTTTGTTAAAAGCTATGGCCGCGAATTGAGAGGAACGGATTTCAGTGTTAATGACAGTTTCCTAAGGAAATCCTAGATCGTAGGCGAGTGTTATTTCCAATCAGGAAAAAATACATTAATGATGGCGTCAGAACTAACGTTGCAGTTGACAAACTTTATATTAATGGTCAGTTGTTCAGGGATCAGAAGATCACTCCTTGGCTTTATTAGATGCACAAAGGGTGGATTTATAGCTTGTCATGCTTGAATAAATAAATAAATAAATAAATAAATGTGTTCGGAACACGGTGATAAAAGAAATAAACGCACAGTTCAAGAGCACGTTGGCACGGTATGGTTGTTAGTCACGGTTGGGTACACGAGGCATGGGTGATGGTTATTTCTCTTTCATCTTTTTATACTCTTTGAACTTTCTTAATTCTCTGTCTTTCTTTATATTATTCATCTGCTCCTTTCAGACTGACCAGGAAATCACAAGCACGTCAGATGATGCTACCTGGGTCTTTGTATACCTATTCTTCTGAGGACATGCACTTTTCAACTTCTCACTTTCACCTATGATGAATGTAAAGTTTGTGTCATCAATGTGCATGGAGCAGGCACCAGGGAAAAACAGCTAAAGATCTCTAACCAGCTTACAAGATTAAAGGCAGATGTTGTCTTATTGCAAGAAACCCATAAATCAAATGCAACTGTAAGTGATCTTAACTCACCTGAGTTCCCCAATGTGTTTGCTGCCTGCTATAACTCTAGACAGAGAGGAGTAGCAATTTTAATCCACAAAAACATTAGTTTTAAAATATTAGACAAAATGATTGACCCCAAAGGTAGATTCATAATAATTAAAATATCTATTCATAACCAGAAGCTATTTATTGTCAGTATATATGGTCCAAATGTTGATGAACCCTCATTCTTCCACAAACTCTTCCATGCACTTTCAAAACACGGGGATTGTTCTCTAATTATTGGGAATGAGGAAATAGACAGGTTGAATACAACAGGGACTCAGCGTAGTTGGCAGTCATTAAATATAGTCAAACAATACATGAGTGATTTTGGTCTTTGCGATGCATGGCGTTCTCTTCATCCTAATAGTAAGCAATATACTTTTTTTTCAAATGTTCATCACTCGTATTCTCGTTTGGACTATTTCCTAATCAGCAGCTCGCTGCTGTCGGACGTTTCAGAGGCTGTAATTCATCCTATTGCTATTAGTGATCATGCTCCTGTTATTTTAACCCTAACAAATAAAAAAATAACCCCACAAAACAAGAGCTGGAGATTTAATACATCGCTGCTTAAAGATGAAGAATTTAATAATTTTTTCAAAGAAGAGTGGGCTTCATACTTAGAACACAATGATCTGCCAGGCACTTCAGCATCTATACTATGGGAAGCAGGGAAAGCAGTGATGAGAGGTAAAATAATTTAATTCTCATCTCACAAAAAGAAGTTGGAAAACAAGAAGATTCAGGAATTAGAAGAAAAACTCAAGTTACTAGAAACTTCCCTGAAGGAGGGAAAGTTGGGTAAAATCCATAGAATAAAATTAGAATTAAACCAGTATATTGAAAAGCAACATAAATTTCTAATACAAAAACTTCGATTAGAACATTTTTAACATGCCAATAAGTCAGGAAGCTTCTTAGCTAATCAGTTAAAAATAAATAAAGAGAAAACGACTATATTTGCAGTTACAGATTCCAATGGGAATACATTACATGATCCAGAATGTACAAATAACACCTTCCGTGATTTCTACAAATCTTTATACACATCACAGATAAATCCATCAGACAATGTCATCAAGCAGTTTCTGGATAAAATTACACTTCCTAAACTATCTGATAACCAAAGAACGACACTGGACTCACCGCTGACAACAGTTGAAGTTCAGGAAGCTTTAACAAGCATGTCCAATAAAAAGGCTCCAGGCCCAGATGGATTCCCTACTGAGTTTTATAAGGAGTTCTGGAGTATTCTGGCACCAACGTTTCACAGAATGTTGCAAGAAATTCAGGAAAACGGCAGATTTCCAGCTAATATGAACTCTGCAACCATCAGTCTTCTGCTTAAGCCAGGCAAAGATCCTATGTTGCCCACCAGTTATCGTCCCATATCCTTAATCAACGTGGATATTAAAATAATATGTAAAGCTTTTGCAAAACGATTAGATAAAGTCACTCCTTTCATAATCCACCCAGATCAAACTGGTTTTATCAGAGGAAGGCAGTCATCCACAAACACACGCAGATTACTTAATTTAATAGATTATTCCTACAGTACAAATAATAAAACTATTATAATGTCTTTAGATGCAGAAAAAACATTTGATAGAGTAAATTGGAATTTTTTATTCGCTACTCTGCATAAATTTTGTTTTGGCAATTTTTTTATAAATTGGTTAAAAATTTTATACAGCTCTCCTACAGCCTGTGTCAGGACAAATAATCAAACATCTTCCAGCTTTTGTCTTCAGAGGGGCACTAGGCAAGGATGCCCACTTTCCCCCTCACTTTTTGCCATTTTTATTGAACCTCTAGCAGCAACAAGTAGACAAACAAAGGTTATTAAAGGTATAAAATGCATGAATATAGAGCATAAGATTAGTCTTTATGCTGATGATGTATTACTCTATCTTCAGCACTCAAACTCTTCCCTTTGTCAAGTAATTAGATTACTAGAATCCTTCTCAAAGGTTTCTGATTACTCTATAAACTGGTCTAAATCTACGGTACTGCCAATTAATTGCTCTTTCCAAAACCCCCTAGATTTACATTTACGCTCAGGAAATATCACATATTTGGGTATCACTGTGTCGTCTAAACTTGCAGATTTAGTAAAATCTAATCACATCCCACTTTTAAAAAAGATAGAAGATGACCTGTATAGATGGAAATCGCTTCCAATTTCACTCATGGGTAGAGTAGCTTCGATGAAAATGATGGTCTTACCTAGAATGAATTACTTATTTTCAATGATCCCCAATAAACCATCATCTGACAGGTTTAAATCTCTAGACTCTTCAATCTCTAAATTTCTGTGGAAAAATAAACCACCCCGTATCAGCTTAAAGACGCTACAGAAAACTAAAGACAGAGGTGGACTAGATCTGCCTAACTTCCATGAGTACTACTTGGCAAATAGACTACAATATATCACTAAATGGAAAAAGCATAATCCTTTAGACGAGCCCTGGATAGATATAGAACAGAAAACATGCAATAATATCACGATTTCAGATTTGCCGTTTATTAGCTCAAATATAAAACGGCATACATGCTTTAAAAATATCAATATCAGCTCTACTCTGACAGCATGGTGGGAGTTTCTTAAAATGACAAAGTCATCACTTATCCCATGCAGTCGTACACCCATCTGGAACAACCCTGACATCCTACAAAATAATAATATGATAAACTTTACATACTGGAAGAATAAAGGTATTGAATATCTGGAACATTTACTTGATGGAAACGAGTTCATAAATTTTTCCAAACTAAATATGCAATATGGCATTAGTAAAAATAAATTTTTGTAATATGAACAACTTAAATCTATAATTAGAAAAAAATATAAGCATATTAATGGTGGTTTACAAATCCCAACTAATATATTAGAGTTCCTAGATTTAACCCCCCCCCCCCCCCCAAACTACTGTCTAAATCATACAGGACACTGACTAAAATAGATGATTCAGTATCTCTTCCTATTATGAAATGGGAAGAGGATTTATCAGTTAGCTTTGAACAAAACTTCTGGGCTCAGATATGTCTAAGAACTTTCAAATTGACTAGAAACACTTACAACTAATACAATACAAAATCCTTCACAGAGTACACAACACAGGACAAAGATTATTCAAGATGGGTTTGGCACAATCTAATATCTGTCCACACTGCATAGGCAATCATCCTGATAATTATATTCATGCGTTATGGTTATGCACAGCAGTCCAGAGATTCTGGACACAGATATGTAAGGACTTATCAAAGTGCTTGAGCTGTAAAATTTCACCTTCCCCATCAGTTTGCTTGCTTGGTAATTTTGAGGAAAGCCCTCTGGGGAATAAAATAGTTTACATGGTTTTCACTGCACAATGTATCGCAAAGAAAACTATCCTCATGAATTGGAAAAGTAAGGAGAATCTCAGTATCAATCAGTATAGAGATCTTTTGTTGGATCATATTAATCTTGAGACAGCATCTGCTTCCACATCTGATCGATCTCTTTGGGCTCCTTTGATTAGCACCATCACTTAGTGGAATGGGGGGCGGTGGGTTGCTTCCTGCAGGGCGCAGTGGCTGGGTGGAGGGGTTCCTGGGACTTTGGGGGCGCTCGGAGTGGGGCGCTTGGTGGGTCTGACTCCAGGGTCTGTTGCCCCCATCTGGGAGGAGCTTGGGAGGCCTACGGTTGACCTACAGCGCCTCTTGGGGAGCTATGCGGTGACGGATGTGTGTTACTGACCTGGTAGCTGTGCTGTCGCTGGGTGGGTCCTGGGTGGGTCTGGGGGCCTGGGGTCCCTGGGGCACGCCGCCCTCGGGCGGGGGCCCTGACGGGGCCTTGGGGGTTCCGGTTCCGGGGGGTGTGCCGCTTGGGGTCTGGGCCGGCGTGCGCCCGGTTGTCTGCCCCTGCACGGGGCCTCTGGTGTGCTGGGGGGCCTCGGGGCCTATTGAGCTGGTAGGGGAGCATGGTCATTAACATCTCAGGGCAGATGCTCTTCCCTTTCTTTGGGTTTGCACTCTGCTAGTGGGGGGAGGGGAGGGAGGGGGAGGGGGAGTAGTGACTTACCCAGCCTGGATGTCTACTGTCGAATGTATGGTGAGATGTTTGAATGTTAGTGTTGGGGAAGGGTTAAGTCTACGGATTGGGGGGTGGACGTTCTGGTGGGCTTGTGTCCGGCCCCCTGTCCTGGTGCGGGTTTCGCCTGGGGGGTGGGGTTTGGGATGGCTCGTGCGGGCTGGCTGGCCAGGGTCCCCCCATCTTATTAATTAATTTATTTATTTTTATTATATATATAATATTATTATTATTTTTTTTAAAAAATTTTTTGGGGGGGGGGTTAAAGCCAGTAAGCTTGGTGGGCTGGGGGAGGTGGAGGTGTTGGTCCTGGTGGGTGGTTTGCTGGCGGGCCCTGCATCCTCTCCCCGGACCCCGGTGGTGCCGCTGGAGGGGCCCCTTTCTCCGGAAGGGCCTTTCGGGGAGTGGGGGAGCCTATTGGAGTCAGTAGGGGAGCTGGCTCCCCGGGTTGGCTCCCCACTCATTTGCTTCCCATCCCCGGACTCCTCCCTCTGCCTGCTCCATCACGCCGCCACACATGTAGGTCCTTGGGGAGGGGGCGTTACTGGAGGTTGCCACTTTCTGGTGACGTCCTTCTCCCCAATTTTATCATGCATTCTAGACACTTTCACTTCAAACATTTTCACAACGCACATTCATGTAGGCCAAGATATGGGGGGGTGGGGGGAAGACGTCTGGGGGGGCTTATGTTGTGTGAGCCTCTCTTCGGACGGCTCCCTTCACCCCCTCTCGAATTTAGACATTGAGGGTTCTGGGTAGTTGCTTGGAGGGGGGCGCTGGCACCAGCTTCGTTCCGGAGGGGGGGTGGGCTGTGCCGTGCACCCCCTCCGGCGCTCCCAGTTTTTAAACGCACTTGAGAACAACATGCAACAACACAACATCTGAGCGGGCGTAGGGAGGATCGGGGTCTTCTGCACACCCCCGTTCTCCGATGGCGGCAAGGAGTCTGGGGCCTGGAGGAGGTGCGGGCCACTGTGCCCGGGGTCTTGGCGGAGGCTGCAACGGGTAGTCAGCGGCTTGCCAGGTCTGGGGCTGACGCCTCCGCTCCCCCCAGAAGGGGCAGGGGGCAGGGGTGGCTAGGGTAAGGTGGGGGAGGGAGGGGGTTTATTAGGTATTTAGGGGGTGAGGGGGGCTCTGGCTGGGTGGGTCGTACGAGTCATGTTGGCCCGCCCTCTTTTGGGGGCCCGGTCCAGGGGGCGTCTGGTCTTGGGGCGGGGCCGGGGGTCGGGCACAAGCAGTCGTATAGTCGATTTGGGGTGACCCCCCCCCCTCTGGTCAGTGTTGGATGTGAGTGCTATGTGGGAATGTGTGTACAGTTTTTTTTTTTTAATCTGTGTGTAGCGAGTGGGGCACAAGGGAGGGATGGTGTGAATGAGTTTTCTTTTTTTTTTTCTTTTTCCTCCCCAGGTATGGGTGTGGTCCGCTCCCTCTCCCAAGAACATCTCAAGTCTCCGCTAGGTGCGGAGCCCATCCCCCCACGTCCTGCCCTCCTCAGCTGCGCTGGCGGGTGCCTTGGCCCTCTGTCGCATTGACGGTCCTCGGGTTTGGGGCGGGTTTCCGTGTGGGCGCCGGCCCATTCCCGGGGACGGCTTCACGGGGCCTGGCCCCCCGGGGGGCGGCCGGGGCCCTTGCCGCGGGGGCGGGGCGCCCCTGGGGCAAGGGCCCATGGCCAGGACCACTTCAGCGCGACTGGCTGCCGGCAGAGCCCACGGGCTCGTCCCCGTGGCTCTTGGGGGCGTCGGCATTGCGGTGGCTGGGGGATTTCCTCGGGGTAGTCTCTCCTCTTTCCTTGGGGGGGGGGGGGGTTGCAGATTTCCTGTGGTGGCCCCTCTCGGGCGCACTGCTATGGGGGCCCCTTTGGGAGTCCGGGGTTATGGGTCCCCTGACCCCTGCCTCTGTGCTCGGGGAAGGCGGGTCTTCGGTTCTCCACAACCACTATCGAGCTATTTCCTTCTGTATAATTTTCACTTAAACTAGTGCACTCTCACAAACTCCCACAGGTGCTGGGTCCCGGGTGTTAAATGTTCACTTATATACAGAAAGCCTATAATTTATTTATTTATTTTCTTTCACTTTCTTTTTTAAGGTATCACAATACACATGTCAGCTTAAATAATAATACATTTAGCAATGGTATTAAGGTGTTACTCGATTGTATCTGTTGCTTTATGTCCGTTGGTTGTGCTGTTCTTTTTGCGTCTCTTTCCAGGTGATGGAGCAGACAGAGGACGTTTTATCATTCTCTTCCTTTTATCTCTTCTTTTTTTCACCTCTTCTCTTTCTTTTTTTTCTCTTCTTGTTCTTCCTTTACTCTCCCACTTTCCCATTGTAGTGTCCATATAATTTGAAATTCTCCCTACAGGAATCACAATAAAGCTATTTACATGCACAAACCAAGTGGAGCATTATGGCGAAAGCTGTTTGCTCCACTTGTGAAAGCAAAATCTCTCGAGCTCTATTTGGCATTAAGACATCAATTCTTATTGCCACATTGCTAGACAGGACACTGGGAAAAAAATAAATAAATAAAATTGATGCCATTAAAAATAAAATAATTGGCATCCTCCCAAACATGATTACCTCGTCCTCAGTAAGTGAGGCAGCGTTGGAGGAATCTTTAGATCCTGCACAGTGTCTGAACTGTTTAAAAGCAGTAGAGCTTTCTGAGCTATCTAAAATTTTAGCTTCATCTAAACCTTGGGTCTAACCTGTATGTTAGACCCAATCCCAACCAAGTTGTTTAAGGAGATATTCCCATTGATCAGTGGCCCTATTTTGGACATGATTAATCTATCCTTAGTAAATGAATATGTACCACAGGCTTTTAAAATAGCTGTTATTAAACCTTTACTTAAGAAACATTCTCTTGATCAAGATGAGTTAGTAAATTACAGACCTATATCTAATCTTCTTTTCCTATCTAAAATTCTTGAGAAAGTAGTTGCTAATCAACTACGTGAACATTTACAAAGTAATGACCTACTTGAGGAGTTTCAGTCAGGTTTCAGAGCTCATCATAGCACTGAAACAGCTCTGGTGAAGGTCACTAATGATATTCTCATGGCCTCAGGTAATGGACTTGTCTGAACTTGTCCTGTTAGATCTCAGTGCTGCATTTAATACAGTTAATCACAATATTGTCCTACAAAGACTTGAGCATACTGTAGGTGTCAGGGTTCTCTGTGTCTTGCTGCTCTAACTCTACTCCTCAGGTGTGTCTAGTTGGCTGAGGAGGCGTGGCCCACACCTGCAGCTCGTTGCAGGCGGCTTCCTCTGGCTTCTTAAGCAGAGCGCTGACAGATGGAAGACGCCAGAGCCTTAACCAGTCGTGGTACGACGTGGCCTCTGTCCCAACTCTCGGAAACCAGCTTGTGAGTTTTTTGCTCTTCGTCTTTGACTAATTTTTGGATCTCTCTGTTTTTGCCTCAGATTTTGGTGCTTGGATGCACTCACCTGTCTTGACGTCTCGTCCGAAGAAACAGACCAGCAGAACCTATCTGCTCAGATTTTGCTCTGGCGCTCCCCTCATACTTCCTGGATGTTACCCAGCGAGGCCTGAGATCCCCTCTCCTGGGTTCTGTTGGTTCTGTGTTCACTCTGGTCAATCCATCTGTCAACCGTTGCCGATGAGGCTCGCTCAGGATCCCTCGCCAGTTACATCAGCCGTCCTCAGCCACTAGCCGCCTATCTCCAGCAGAGTAAAGTCATAGAGTTCTCCTGACGCTACTTCTCCCCGGTTAGGTCCGCCCAGCCCAATGGTAAGCAGCGCCACTTCTAGCAATTCTCCGGGTTCTCCTTTCAGAGTTACTCACTCCCTCTCTCTTGCAGACTCTCCAGCCGTGACGTTCTGACCCAGCCGAATCACCTGTAGTTCCGTCCGTAGATCTGCCTGTTTCCAAAATAAACATCTTAAAACTGTGCTTTGCCTCCCGTTCGTTTCTGCATGTGGACTCGTCACCTGAAAACCAGGACAGAAGAAGGCTCTGGCCACCAAAGTCCAGCGGATACGTTCGGGCGGCAGATAGCCGCACAGCAGGAACAGATGCAGTCGCTAGGTTTTGCCGTCAATTCAACACAGGAACAGCTTCAGAGATTAGCCGCTCAGTTTAGCCAGCTTATGGACACAGTCACTTCCACGATGACGTCACCTGTCACTCAAGACCTCAGTACCCCGCCTTCCGTCGAGTACTGAGAATCAGATTTGGACTCCGCCACTTGAGGGCGCGTCACCTTGTCCGGATAAATTCTCCGGTGACAGTGGGAGTTGCGGTGGTTTCCTTTTCCAGTGTAAACTGGTGTTTAACCGTTCCCCTCAGACATTCGCCTCAGATGAGGTTAAGATATCTTATGTCTTACGACTACTAACGGGTAAGGCTCTTAGGTGGGCCGAGGCTCGATTCCCTGATTGTCAGTCATTCGGGGTTACTTTTCAGGACTTCGTTACCGAATTTAAGACAATTTTTTCACCCGAGTTAGATTCGGCGCAACAGTCTCGTCATCTCCTCTCTTTGAAACAGCGCGGTCGACGCGTATCTGACTTTTCTGTGGAGTTTCGCACGTTTGCCGCTGCTGCGGGTTGGCAGCCGAGGCCGTTAAAGGCAGTATTTTTTCAGGCTCTTGATGAGACGCTAAAGGATGAGTTAGCCTGGGTTGAGGAGCCTGAGGATTCTGAGGAGTTTGTAGCGTTAGCTATCCGTTTGGATTCCCGATTACGCAGCCGGAACCGGTTTAGACCTAACCAGGCCTTGTGATCATCCACCTCTTCTACACTTACCCATAGGGAACCCCGGTCCTGTACACCGCCTCCTGAACCCATGCAGTTGGGGCAGGTTGGTCTTACCAACAAGGAACGTCAGCAGCGCTTCTTGGGAGATTTATGTCTTTATTGTGGAGGTGAAGGTCATTTCCTCAGAGACTGTCCTGTTCGGCCAAAAGACAGAGTCCGCCGTTCGTAACGGGGGGAACGGTGGACGGTTTTGGATCTATTCCCCGGGTAGCCGTTAAGGCGTCTTCACTTTCTCGCTTATGTTTGCCAGTCACTTTAATGTTCGACCAGGATAGTTTTGATGTTTCGGCTCTAGTAGACTCAGGTTCTGATTTTAATCTCATAGACCAAGCCATAGTGGACCAGCTCCGTGTACCTGTCGATCCTTTACCCGAGCCTCTCCAGGTCTCGTCCTTAGATGGGCAGAGGTTGACTTTGATCACCCATCGCACCCGACCACTAGTAGTGATAGTTTCCGGTAACCATCGGGAGCAACTTTCATTTTTTGTTTTCCCGGTTAAGCGTTCACCCGTGGTTTTGGGGTTAGCCTGGTTAAGGGTCCACAGCCCGCAGTTTAACTGGGCTGAGTCCCGACTGGAATCATGGTCTCCAGCTTGTCATTCCCGTTGTTTACAGTCCGCTCGCCCCGTATCTGTTTCCCCTACCACCTTGACAGATTCCGGAGACGTTATTGACCTCTCTCGCGTTCCGGAAGAATACCACGACTTACGGCGGGTATTCAGTAAGACTCAGGCTTGTTCACTACCTCCTCATTGTCCTTACGATTGCGCCATTGACTTGTTGCCTGGGGCTCCACTACCGGTGAGTCGGCTCTATAACATCTCCAGGTCAGAACGTCAATCGCTCGAGAAGTACATAGGGGAGTCTCTGGCTACAGGGTTAATTCGTCCTTCTTCCTCCCCATTAGGCGCCGGCTTCTTTTTTGTCGGCAAGAAGGATGGGACCCTTCGACCCTGTATTGATTATCGAGGGCTTAACCAAATAACCGTGAAGAATAAGTACCCGCTTCCTCTATTATCTTCAGCCCTCGAGCCAGTCCAGAATGCCAAGATCTTTACTAAGCTTGATCTGCGCAACGCTTATCATTTGGTTCGGGTGAGACAGGGGGATGAGTGGAAGACGGCTTTTAAGACTCCGTTAGGTCACTTCGAGTACCTAGCCATGCCCTTTGGTTTGTGTAATGCTCCGGCAGTTTTTCAGGCACTGGTGAATGATGTCCTGCGAGACTTTCTGAATGTTTTTGTTTTCGTCTATCTAGACGACATCCTGATTTACTCTCGTGACCTAGAACAACACAAGCAACATGTTCGTCTTGTTCTCCAGCGATTATTAGAGAATCGCTTATTTGTCAAAGCCGAGAAGTGTGACTTCCACCAGACTTCTATTTCTTTTCTTGGTCTTGTTTTAGAAGGCGGTCAAGTGAGGTCAGACCCAGAGAAGATAAAGGCAGTAACGGAGTGGCCGGTTCCTGAGTCGCGCAAACAGCTCCAACGATTCCTAGGTTTCGCTAATTTCTATAGGCGCTTTATCAGGAACTACAGCCAGATAGCCTCCCCATTACATGCTCTCACCTCCACCAAGGTTCCATTCGTCTGGAGTCCTGAGGCAGAAGAGGCATTTAATAGACTTAAGTCCCGTTTTTCCCAGGCTCCCATACTCGTTCACCCTGATCCAGCCAAGCAGTTCATTCTTGAGATCGACGCTTCCAATACAGGTGTGGGAGCAGTTTTGTCTCAACAGTCTGAGGTAGATAGTAAACTACACCCTTGTGCATTCTTCTCCCGTCGTTTGTCCCCCGCTGAGCAGAACTATGATGTAGGCGATCGTGAGCTACTAGCCATTAAATTAGCTTTGGAAGAGTGGCGGCACTGGCTAGAGGGATCCGAGCAGCCCATCATAATATGGACAGATCACAAGAACCTCTCCTATCTGCAGTCAGCCCGTCGACTCAACTCCAGACAAGCCCGTTGGTCTTTGTTTTTCTCTCGATTCAACCTCACCATTACCTACAGACCTGGCTCCAGGAACGTCAAACCGGATGCTCCATCTCGTCAATTTGCCCCGTTCGAACAGGAGAGAGAGCCGGAACCTATTCTTCCCCCCACATGTACTGTTGGAGGCCTGCATTGGGATCTGGAGGACAGGATCAACCAGGCCCAACTATTAGACCCGGACCCTGGTACGGGTCCGCCTGGACTTAAGTATGTTCCCCAGTCTGTTCGCCCTGAGGTTTTACGCTGGTGTCATGATGCTAAGTTTTCCGCCCATCCGGGTATTTATAGAACCCAGTCTCAGGTGTCCCGGCGATTCTAGTGGCCGTCATGGACCAAAGATGTCAGAGACTATGTTCTAGCCTGTCCTGTCTGCGCCCAGAATAAGTCTTCGACCCAGTCACCTTCTGGGTTGCTAAATCCTCTTCCTATCCCCAAACGTCCATGGTCCCACATTGCCATCGATTTCGTTACAGGTCTCCCTGTATCCCAAGGTATGTCAACAATTTTGACAGTTGTTGACCGGTTTTCGAAGTCATGTCATCTTATCCCCATCCGTAAGTTACCTAACGCTCTCCAGACTGCCCAGCTCCTCATAAAACATGTTTTCAAATTCCACAGTATCCCAGTTGACATTCTTTCTGACCGGGGTCCTCAGTTTATCTCTCAGGTCTGGCGGCACTTTTGCTCTGCTCTGGGTGCTCGTTACACACTCACCTCCGGATACCATCCTCAAACCAATGGCCAAACGGAACGAATGAACCAACAACTAGAGACCACCCTCCGCTGCCTCACGTCATCTTCACCTACTGACTGGAACAAGTTTTTGCCCGGGTAGAGTATGCCTTGAACTCACACATCACCTCAGCCACGGGACGTTCACCTTTTGAAGTAGCTTTAGGATATCAACCTCCACTCCTACCCACAGACGAACTCAGGATTCCCTTCGCCTCCGTCAATGACTACATTGCTCGCTGCCAGGACATATGGAAAACAACGGTTACAGCACTTACTCGCACCGCAGAGCGGAGCAAGAGGTTCGCTGACCAGCACCGCAGACCAGCTCCCCATTATTGCCCCGGTCAGAAGGTTTGGTTATCTTCCAGAGATGTTTTGTCCAACCCGTCCGCAAAGAAGCTTGCTCCCCGGTTCACTGGTCCCTATGAGATAGAGACAGTTATTAACCCGACCACCGTCCGCCTACGGTTACCCTCTCACTCTCGAGTACACCCTACCTTCCATGTTTCCCAGATCAAGCCCGTGTTGGACAGCAACTTGTGCCCTCCTTCCGGACCCCCTCCACCTTCCCAGGACAGTCAGAACCCTCGCGTCCTCAGGGTTGTGGATGCCCGTTGACGAGGTAGGGGTCACCAATACCTCGTCGATTGGGAGGGTCGCAGCTCTGGGGATCGCTCATGGGTTTCTGCAGCTGCCATCTCGAATAAGGATTTGATTTTGGATTTTTGGTCTACTCAGCCCAGCACTTCTTCGTCTGGGCCGCCAGGAGGCGGCCGTTGAGGGGGGGGGGGGGTAGTGTCAGGGTTCTCTGTGTCTTGCTGCTCTAACTCTACTCCTCAGGTGTGTCTAGTTGGCTGAGGAGGCGTGGCCCACACCTGCAGCTCGTTGCAGGCGGCTTCCTCTGGCTTCTTAAGCAGAGCGCTGACAGATGGAAGACGCCAGAGCCTTAACCAGTCGTGGTACGACGTGGCCTCTGTCCCAACTCTCGGAAACCAGCTTGTGAGTTTTTTGCTCTTCGTCTTTGACTAATTTTTGGATCTCTCTGTTTTTTCCTCAGATTTTGGTGCTTGGATGCACTCACCTGTCTTGACGTCTCGTCCGAAGAAACAGACCAGCAGAACCTATCTGCTCAGATTTTGCTCTGGCGCTCCCCTCATACTTCCTGGATGTTACCCAGCGAGGCCTGAGATCCCCTCTCCTGGGTTCTGTTGGTTCTGTGTTCACTCTGGTCAATCCATCTGTCAACCGTTGCCGATGAGGCTCGCTCAGGATCCCTCGCCAGTTACATCAGCCGTCCTCAGCCACTAGCCGCCTATCTCCAGCAGAGTAAAGTCATAGAGTTCTCCTGACGCTACTTCTCCCCGGTTAGGTCCGCCCAGCCCAATGGTAAGCAGCGCCACTTCTAGCAATTCTCCGGGTTCTCCTTTCAGAGTTACTCACTCCCTCTCTCTTGCAGACTCTCCAGCCGTGACGTTCTGACCCAGCCGAATCACCTGTAGTTCTGTCCGTAGATCTGCCTGTTTCCAAAATAAACATCTTAAAACTGTGCATTGCCTCCCGTTCGTATCTGCATGTGGACTCGTCACCTGAAAACCATGACAGTAGGGATTAAGGGGAAAGCATTAGGCTGGTTTAAATCCTATCTGTCGGACAGATTCCAATTTGTTCACGTTAATAATAAATCTTCTTTAAACTCTAGGGTCACCTGTGGAGTACCACAGGGTTCAGTCCTTGGACCAATTCTCTTTACTATATATATGCTTCGGATTGGCAAAATTATCAGACAGCATAGGATTAATTTCCACTGTTATGCTGATAACACTCAGTTGTATTTATCCATAAATCCTGATGAATCCAATCAATTACTTCAACTACAGGCATGTCTTGATGACATCAAAAGCTGGATGATGTTAAATTTTCTGCATTAAAATTCTGACAAGACAGAAGTTGTAATCTTTGGACCAGAGTCCTCGAAAAATAAAGTTATTAATCACTTAATCTGGATGGCATTAACTTGGCCTCTGGTAATAAAGTAAAAAATCTTGGTGTTATTTTTGACCAAGACATGTCATTTAAATCCCATATTAAACAGGTTTTCAGAGGTTCCTATTTTCACCTCCGGAATATTGCCAAAATTAGAAACATTCTGTCCAGGAGCAATGCTGAAAAACTAGTCCATGCATTTGTTACTTCAAGGCTGGACTATTGTAATTATTTGCTATAAGGAAGTCCACAAATTGCAGTTCAAAGTCTTCAGCTGATCCAAAATGCTGCAGCAAGAGTTGTGATGAAAATCAACAAAAGGGATCATATTTCTCCTATTTTAGCTTCCCTTCATTGTGCTGGTGAAGATTCTCTGTCATCCAGATCATGGTCATTCCAAAAAAAGTAAAAAACAAAGCAACTGGACTTGTTTCCGCAGTTGAAGACGTTTCGCTTCCTCTCCCGGAAGCTTTCTCAATTCAAAAAGTCTGGATTAATGATGAGTAACAAGCTTTATACCATTACCAAACAAAGGCCTGTAATGGCTTAGATACCATGCAAATTCAATCGAGTATTTTAGCCCCCCTGGTGGGGAACACACCACACCACATAGAAAACTCCAAGGACTTTGCTAACAAAGTCAAACATTTAAAGATGGCACCAGGGGAAACTCTGGTGTCTTTCGATGTCATTTCACTTTTCACTTGCATACCTACATCAGAGGCAGTAGAAACAGTCAGGAAACGTCTTCAACAAGATAGTGACCTTAATAACAGAACTAATTTCACTCCGGACCAGATCTGTACCCTACTGGACCTTTGTCTTTCTACTACTTATTTCAAGTTCAGCAATCATTGTTACAGACAGAAGCATGGTTGTGCCATGGGATCTTCAGTGTCACCTATTGTAGCCAATCTTTACATGGAAGAAATGGAAAAGAGAGCTTTGGGAACCTTCAGAGGAACACCACCAAGCCACTGGTTTAGATATGTGAATGACACTTTTGTCAAAATCCAGCTAAAAGAAGTGGAAGCGTTCACAACACACATCAACTCGGTGGACAACAACATCAAGTTTACTCGAGAGGATGCCAATGACAACAAGCTACCTTTTCTTGACTGTTTGGTGAATTTGGAAGGAGATGGAAACCTCAACATGGAAGTGTATAGGAAACCCACCCACACAGACCAATATCTTCTTTTTGACTCACACCACCCACTGGAGCACAAACTTTCTGTCATCAGAACCTTACAACACCGGGCCGAGCATGTCCCGACTAAAACAGAAGGGAAGCACAAGGAACAGAAACACATCAAAGATGCCCTCCAAACCTGTGGGTACCCTAACTGGGCTTTTGTCAAATCAGCAAGAAAATCCAAAAGACCCACTGCAGAACATAATGGTGAGAAGAATAAACGCAAAAACATTGTCATCCCATATGTTGCTGGAGTCTCTGAAAAACTCAAGAGGATTTTCTCCAAACACAAAATCCCAGTACATTTCAAACCAAACAGGACCCTCAGACAGAGGCTGGTGCATCCCAAGGACAAAACCCCCAAACCTAAGATGAGCGGAGTGGTGTATGCAGTTCAGTGCAGTGAGGAATGTTCTGATCTTTATATTGGAGAAACCAAACAACTTCTCCACAGACGCATGGCTCAACACAGGAGAGCTACCTCCTCAGGTCAAGACTCTGCTGTCCACCTACACCTAAAGGACAAAGGACACTCTTTTGAGGACCAAAATGTTCACATTTTGGACAAAGAAGACAGATGGTTTGAAAGGGGTGTGAAGGAAGCCATCTACGTCAAGAGAGAAAGACCAACCTTAAACAGAGGAGGAGGCCTTAGGTTCCAACTCTCAAAAACTTACAACACAGCTATAGGATTAATTCCAGCCAATCGTCAACTTAACTCTCACCCTCTTTCAGGTAATCAAAACATTGTTCCTTTAAGCCAAGCCAATAACAACTCTAACGACTCCTCGTTACAGAGGAGTGGACCAGTTTCGGTCCATTCTGCTGGCTTAATGGCTTTAACGACCGCCCATTATTAAGGGGTGGACCTGTTTCGATTGAATTTGCATGTTATCTAAGCCATTACAGGCCTTTGTTTGGTAATGGTATAAAGCTTGTTACTCATCATTACTCCAGACTTTTTGAATTGAGAAAGCTTCCGGGAGAGGAAGCGAAATGTCTTCAACTGCGGAAACAAGTCCAGTTGCTTTGTTTTTTACTTTTTTTGGAATGACCATGACCTGGATGACTGAGAATCTTCACCAGCACAATGAAGGGACGCTAAAATAAGAGAAATATGATCCCTTTTGTTGATTTTCATCACAACTCTTGCTGCAGCATTTTGGATCAGCTGAAGACTTTGAACTGCAATTTGTGGACTTCCTTATAGCAAATAATTACAATAGTCCAGCCTTGAAATAACAAATGCATGGACTAGTTTTTCAGCATTGCTCCTGGACAGAATGTTTCTAACTGCGGAAACAAGTCCAGTTGCTTTGTTTTTTACTTCCCTTCATTGGCTTCCTGTTAAATCAAGAATACAATTAATACAATTCATATATCAGAGCTCTGATTACCCCGCATATTCCTAACAGAGCACTTCGCTCTTAGACTGCAGGTCTGCTGGTGGTTCCTAGAGTCTCTAAAAGTAGAATGGGAGGCAGATCCTTTAGCTATCAGGCTCCTCTCCTGTGGAACCAATTCCCAGTTTTGGTCCGTGAGGCAGACACCCTGTCTACTTTTAAGACTAATCTTAAAACCTTCCTTTTTGACAAAGCTTATAACTAGAGTGGCTTATGTTGCCCTGACCTACCTATAGGGATGTGCTTCTATAGGCTTAGGCAACTGGAGGACATCAGAATCTATTTTTCTAACTGTATTGAGTTCTACTGTTCTTCAATTATGCATTGCTTGTCATCATTTCTGCTTATAACTTTTTGTTCTCTCTCTTCTTTTTTTGCTTTATGCTTGCTCAGTATGAGCAAAGCATAAAGCCATGGACAAAGCCATGGACAATGCGGACGACTCTCCCTGTAGCTCTACGCTTCTCCAGGAGTGAATGCTGCTTGTCAGGACTTTGAAGCAATCAACTGGTTTCATTTATATAGGAAATTTTTGACCAATCTGTACAATATGATTGATTTTGGCTTTGTAAAGTGCCTCAAGATGACATGTTTCATGAATTGCCGCTATTTAAATAAAATTGAATTTAATTAATAAACGTTTGTTATAACCATAAAAACACAATCGAATTACATCGGCAATGGCATGGTATCAAAATGCAGAGCTACGTCGGTTAGCTTCATGTGTTAAAAAAAGACAATGTAAACTCTGTCAGCCTGCCGCAGGGTAGCTGTGGCTACTAACATAGCTCACCACCATCAGGGTGTGAATGTGTGTGTGAATGGGTGAATCACTAAACTGTACTTTGAAGCACATTGGATGTTGTCCATTTACCATTTCTGTAACCGCATCACACAAACCTTCCAAATAACTATTTGACTTTCCCTGTTCGTTTTTATGCCAAACCTGTCGGTGCCTCGTGTAAGTTCGGTTCACTTTGACCATCCAAGGAAGAGCAATGGAAAGCAGGGAATACGTTGGTTCTTTCAGCAGTGGGCTAGCGGCTCTGCGGCTAGCCGAAACGTGATCGGGGTAGGCCCTGAGTCCTGCATGCAGTCTTTGATTTGGTCGCAGCGGGCAATTTCAACTCAGCTCTTGTCTCAGCTTGGCCTGGTGAGGATAGCAGCCTGCTCCGCGCCGTCTCGCGTCAGCTTTCCTGCAACAGCTGACAAAAATAAACAAAGCTGTTTCGGCATTCTTTATTTCAACGGTTGGTTGCGCAGAAGTGAGACTGCAAACTTAGCTTCGATGTAGTCGGCAGATTTCCGAACTCAGTCGGGTCCTCTGCCCCACAGAGGACATGAATTACCCCCTTTGTCGCTCCACTAAAGCGAGGGGAGATGAGTTTCACAGAAGGCCCGTTCTGTGCAGCTGGTGGGCCTTGAGCCCCAGGTGTCTGTGTCCCAAGATTGCTCGCAGGGGCAGCTGGTCTCCCCAGCCACCCTCTTGTAACATATACGTGGGGTATCAGAAGATAAATGGTTCGGTTTAAGGAGGTGTTGAAAGAGTAAATAATGACACAAAGGCAGATGCTTATATTTGGTGTTGGTACCATATATTATGTGAAACAAAAAAAACAAACAACAAACAAACAAACTCCAAAATATTTACAATCTGCAGACAAGTTAGTTTTCACAGTGCACGTCAGATAATTCAGTTCCATAGACTCCGTAGTTCACAGAATTTGACAAAATAAAACATAATCAGGAGTACTCAAAATATTGCATCTAAATAGAGAGAATTATTTGAGAGATGCAATCAGTCCATTATCCAAGTCTTAGTAATTGGACAGATGTGTAAAGGAAAATGGAGGGGTTGAGCAAAGCTGCAGCAGCCTCCTACCAGACCCACAGGATGAGGATGTATAGGGGCAGGTTCTGTTCCAGGTAGTAGCTCGCCATCAATTGACCCACAGCTGGGCTCACCTGGCCTGTATTAAATAACCAGGACCCATGGATTAACCACTATTCTCTTAATTTATCTACTAGCTAGTATTATAGTCTATATTCTGTGTACACATTAGGAATATCTACAACATTCCATTCAATACAATTGATATTCTTGTCATTCAATGTATAAACAACAACTTAAATACTTAACAAAACATTAAGTTTGCATTTTCATTAAATAAAACTCAATAGGAGCAAATGGAACACAAATGCTACTAGCATTGCTAATGCTACCAGCCATCACAGCCCTATAGAATTATATTGAAAATGCTAATGCTATTAGCATTGAGCAAACAAAGCATTTCAGCACAATAGATAGCCATGCTATCTAGTGAACAACAACAGACTCACCAATTCCCGCAGATATTCAACACACCGTGGAACCGGATGGTTTCTAACCCCACGGCAGTAGACACTACAAATACAGTCTCATACTAGAATCAACAAGCATTTAAGATGGAAAAATCAGTGGATAAAAAGGTATTGTGTATAGAGACATACCAAGTGCAGCTGCTCCGGTGGCTTCCCCCTCACTACTGATTGGGGAAACTCACCTCAGCTTATAAAATGTGCCTGAACTTCATGATTGGTTAGACTACAGGGGTGTGTCTTGTGGTGTGTTCAGGTACTGGAAAAAAAACGACCAAGGGATTTTAACCTGGGTTACACTCTCTTCCAGCGTCTCCAGGCAAACAGTGTGGGAAAACAGTGAGGAGTGGTCTAGGCTCATAGCAGGCATCCCTGCTGTGAGGGACAGTCTCTGCGTGGAGGTGTGAAATTCTTTGCTCACAGTCCATTTTGATTCCTCCCCCATGTCACGTGTTGCCAAATCAATCTGAATTATATTTTTCTTATCATGGCTTTAATGGCACAACAATACTATAGTTCTTACAATTCCAGTCTGAATTTTTGTTTTATCTGGTCTGTAACTGTACAGAAGCTCCAGAGAGGTGTGTTAAACTACCGCTCTGCTTCCTGGTCTGGACACTGGGTTGTCAGCATTTTGGAGAATATGAGAACTAATAAATCTGGTCAGATTCCTAGAAAGAAGAGCTGCACCATACAAAGTGGGATGGATGCTGTCTCTCTGGATCAGATAAACATGAAGAAAATAAACATGTCATTATTGGTCAGATCAGGCAGGGGACCAGAGAAAATTACGGAGTCCAACATTGTTTTAGCAAACTTATACACTGAAGCAATACTAACTTTAGTGACCTCCGATTGGCGTAGCCTAGTATCGTTACTGCCAGCATGAATAACAATCTTACAGTATTTACCCTTATCCTTTGAAATATTTAGAGCAGATTTGTTTAGTTTTTTTTTTTTGTCTGAATATTTGGTGCCAAATTTTTTTTTTACATGACAATCATTCAAGTTTTTCTATTTTCTTACCTTACTCGGACCGCCTAAGACTGAATAGATTAGTGTGACTGATTAATGGTTGCTTGCAAACATGCTGAAGTGGGTCCCCAGAGAAT
Source organism: Fundulus heteroclitus (assembly GCF_011125445.2). Taxonomy (NCBI): domain Eukaryota; kingdom Metazoa; phylum Chordata; class Actinopteri; order Cyprinodontiformes; family Fundulidae; genus Fundulus; species Fundulus heteroclitus. The sequence goes on from NW_023396575.1 coordinate 391,610, forward strand.
GTTCTGGCCCTTCTTTGACTTTTTGAGCTTTGGCTGAGCAAACAGTACAGCCCCACTGAATGAAGCTTGCTTTTATTTCCTTTGTCTCATTCAAAATCATCTTTTGATTACTCCGACTAATTAAAACCCCAACAAGCTGCCACTCGACACCCCCACCATCCCAGCCAGCCTCTTCCATTAGATCATCCAGCTCCCTCAAGAGGGAGAACAAACAAGACAACAGTGCAGGAACACACACAGTCTGTTTACTACTTCATCCTTTCTCCAGCCGTCTTATTCCATTTAATCCTGTACTTCTTTGTGCTTTTGTAAGATGATTGAACACTGTGGAGACATGGGGTGCTGGGCCAGGGGTCAACGCTCCTCCAAAGAGGTGGCACTAACAGAGAATGGCTGAAGTGAGCACAAGACACCTTTCTCATGAATCTTGGAATAAGTCTTATGCCACTCTGAATGCAGACCCACACGAGATTTTAAAACAAACAAAGAATCAACCAAACTGAAGAGCTGGAGACCAACGTCTCACTTGCTGCCATAGAAACGGCCTTGTTCAGGAGACCCCAAATACTGCAGCTTGTTTTGGCTGGGGGGTTTGAGCAGTCCATGGGCAAAAGGCAGGTTACTCCCTGGACAGGTTGCCAGTTTATCACAAGTCTAACAGTGAAATGCAAAACATATAAGTATTATTTGATATCAGCATAGACTCATTGCACACACATTCCATATCTTAATCTTTATGATGATGATAATGAGTGGATCTACCAACACACACACACACACACACGCACACACACACACACACACACACACACACACACACACACACACACACACACACACACACACACATCTTTGTTTGAAATACAAAGTGAGGACAGTGCATTAACTTCCATTGACCTCCGTTCATTTTCAACCTTTGCTATGGCAAAACTTAAACCGAAACCTTAGTCCTAAACCTATCCCCAAGCCCAGAAGAATGTGAGGACCAAACGTGAAGACCAAAAAAGTAAGGACAACAAAATTACACGAGCTCAGAAGTTAAAGTAGATAAATGTCCATTTACAAAGCAACATTTACAGGCAAATGTATGTTACAGATTGCTTCACAGAAAAGTAACCCAGTAAAATAAGTAACGACATATCACACACAAAACAAAAAATATAAAACAAAAAGCTGTCACCAAACCCCAAGTAAAACTGCAAGCGTTTTGAATTAAACATGTTTTTAACAGTTTTTTGGGTTTTTTTTAAATAGTGGTCTCGAAAGTAGGCTGACAGGAAGGGGACTGAAAAACAGAGGTGAAAGACATGTGGTCAGTCCACCGGTCAGAGTTGAACCATAAATGGTCGTGCCGAGGACTAAAACTTTTGTACATGGGTCACACACATTACCCCTGTACCACACGTCTGACCTGCTTTTTAAAAAATCATTATATTCCAAAGTCCCTTATGTCCTGAAGCATTCACAAGGGACTGTTAAAAGGTTTTGCTGACAATGGGTTGTTGACACCGTATACCAGATCTAGACATGGTTTATGCTGCAAGAGACCAGAAAAAGCCCAAACGTATAGCCACAGATTCCACCCGCCTGGAAATGGCTTGTTTGTCCTTCTTCCATCAGGTTCACGATTCAGGAACATTAAATCAAAAACCAATATACTTAAAAACTGCTTATTTCCCAAAGCTGTTTGCTATCGCCCCTAGAATCAATAAACCACTAGTTTAGTTCATAGACTCTTACATATTTCAAAGATAATACTAGTTCCACAGGTTCTTGATCAAATAAGAATTTTGTTCCTTTTGGAACTCCTTACTTGTGGAGTTCCTCAAGGATCCATTCTTGGACCTATTTAATTTTCCATCCAGATGCTCCCTTTAGGTCCATTTTTAGAAAATGTGATATTTCATTTTATTCATATGCAGATGATACTTTTGATTCTAGACTTAATCTTAAGAAAAAGATGGGCTGGTACCTGCACCCTCTAGTTCCCTTAGATCTAATGTCCATTTGCGTTTAGTTGTCCCAAGGCCCAGGCTGGTACACAGAGGTGATCAGGCTTTTTCTGTTGCAGCTCCTAAACTATGAAACCTGCTGCCTCTTCATATTAGAAAGGCCTCAACCCTTGATGCTTTTAAATCTCTTCTTAAAACAAGTTTATACTCACTGGCTTTTAACACAGCGTGAGTTTTTATCTATTTTTCTTTACTTGTACAGTGTTTTGTATTTAATTATCCCAGATTTTTTTTCTTTTTGTGTTCACCGTTCTGGCCAACAGCAATTGTTCTTAAATGGGCTATATAAATTAATCTAAATTGATTATTTATGCTGTCTCTAACATCCTAATATCTATTATCACACTTTAGTTTCTGAGGGAAATACACGTTTTAAGCTTCTCAGGAAGTACTGTTGGTGCAATCAAAAGAAAAAGGAAAACATTGCAAAATCAATATGCTTTATTGTGTCTTAGCGTAATGTGTGATCTATGTGCGTTCTGAGCCAGATGCTCACCAACATTTTATTATAGTGACATAGAATGACAATAAAGATAGTTGATTTTTAGATAGAGAGACCTCAGATTTTAAAGGGACGTCCTAGGCTGAATCAAATCAGCAGTATAAGAAGCAACCTGTCCATGTAGAGTTGTTAAGGTTACGACCAAGATTTCAAAGTTTATTCTGAAATTAGCAAAAGCCCTATGCTTGAAAAAACAAGCATAGGGCCTTTAAAACAGAGGTTGTATGAATTATTCCTTTTGAGTGAGTTAGAAGTCTACAATATGAGTTCTGGACTACCTGAAGTTAGTTCATTTTTGCTGAAATAAATATAAAAAAAGTTTTGACATTTTCCTCCGAATCTCCCCCCCCCCCCCCCAAAAAAAACCTAGCTGTTTTAAGGGATGCTTCAGAACCTACGTTTGTAAGACTGGGCTTCTGGAAAAATCTAAAATATAAATTTTAATGCCATAGTTCTATCATCACGCCTAAAGGAAGAATATATAAGAAAAATGGAACACTGAAGAACTCCATATGATAGCTCCAAAGAACTGGACATGATTTAGTTTTCCAGCACATAGTGATCCTGCCAGATATTTATGAGAAAACCACCTTAAAGCTAACTGGGTTGAAAGTCAAATCAAAGAGATGGGTCTTTGGAGCAGATTCAAAAATGGCTAACAAAGAGGCCTTTCTAATTTTTAATGGCAAACCTTTCCATAACTTCCCGCAGCAGCAGAAGCCTACTCCCTCATAGCTTGTCCCCTGCAATATGTCCTCGGTATATCTAGCAAAAGATGGTGAGCTAAGCCAAGCCACCAAGAATGGGGAGTGTAGATGCAATAGCTCTGAAAGGTAGTGTGTGGCTTGACCACATAAAATTTAAAAACAATTACAATTATTTTGAAATGAAATCTGAAATGGATTGGTAGCCAGGAACAAAAGAGAACCCAAACAGATTCTACACACGTGAGCAAAAATAATTATTTTTACGTTCCAGAAAAGTAAAAATACATGTCATTTGAGGGGGAAAAGGCAAAACAGAGGATAAATATGTAGCTGCCTCCTTGTTTCTGTTCCTCTTGAAAATAAAGTCTGTACGCCGAGTGTTTTTGAAAGCCTTCGTTGAGTGAAGAGCTAATTTACTAAGAAAGGGTCCATTTAAACAGATAACACATGCTGACGGAGAAAATAAAGAGTTCAATAGAAATGCATTCAGAGACGGTTTGTTCATCAGGGCGATTGGGCGACGCACTACCAAAGAAAGAAAGAGAGAGGAAGGAATTTACAAGTTAAACCAATCAATGTGCGTTAAATGTTACGTTGAGTACTCGCCTCCTGTGTCCCGCCTCTTTTTGGGCAATTTCAACATGGTTGAGTATCGCCCTGATCTCTCTCATAGACGTTCAGGCTCTGCAATGCATTCTCTATGGCTTCCGGGAGTGCTTGCACTAACGTATTTACGTCATACAGTACGTAGATCTGCTGGATTACTGTCAGGTGTGAGAAGAAGAATGTCTGAGTATGAATACGGTTTGATATAAAAAAAAGTGTGAGAAATGTACTGGAGTATTTAAAACCACACCTACAGCAGCAATAGAAGTAGAAATGGGAGAAATGCCATTAGATTTAAGAAGAACAAAACTAGAAATAAATTATTGGCTGAATTTAAAAGTTAATAACTCAGATCATCCAACTTGGGAAATTTTAAATCCATGTTGGGAAAAAGAAAAGAACGAAATGAGGAGTTTTGGATGGACAATTGAAAATACAATAAAATAATTTAAAATAAATGATTTAGAAATTACTCAAGCACCAATATCAATTATACCACCATGGATTTTACCAGAAGCGACAGTAGATATGACAGTAATGGAAAAGAAACAAGATAAATCCTACATTGTAGATATTTATTCAGTACAGTTACATCTAAACAAATATTATCAATATATTCAAATTCCCCTCCCTGGGCTGCCACCTTACCGTGGTGGAGGGGTTTGAGTGTCCCAATGATCCTAGGAGCTATGCTGTCAAGGGCCTTAAGCCCCTTGTAGGGTCACCCAAGGCAGACAGGTCCTAGGTGAGGGACCAGACAAAGCGCAGCCCAAAACTCCCCTTATGATGAGTACGATTATTGGACCTCGTGTTCCCTCGCCCGGACGCGGGTCACCGGGGCCCCACTCTGGAGCCAGGCCTGGAGGTGGGGCACGTTGGCGAGCGTCTGGTGGCCGGGCTTTTGCCCATGGAGCCCGGCCGGGCTCAGCCCGAAGAGGTGACATGGGTCCCCCTTCCGATGGGCTCACCACCTGTCAGAGGGGCCAAAGGGGTCGGGTGCATTGTGCAACGGGTGGTAGTAGAGGGCGGGGACCTTGGCGTTCCGATCCTCGGCTGCAGAAGCTGGCTCTTGGGACGTGGAATGTCACCTCTCTGGTGGGGAAGGAGCCTGAGCTTGTGCGCGAGGTTGAGAGGTTCCGACTAGAGATAGTCGGACTCACCTCGACGCACCGCTCTGGCTCCGGAACCAGTCTCCTTGAGAGGGGCTGGACATTCTTCCACTCTGGAGTTGCCCATGGTGAGAGGCGCCGAGCTGGGGTTGGCATACTTGTTGCCCCCCATCTCGGTGCCTGCACGTTGGGGTTTTCCCCGGTGAACGAGAGGGTGGCCTCCCTCCGCATTCGTGTGGGGGGACGGGTTCTGACTGTTGTTTGCGCTTATGCGCCAAACAGCAGTTCAGATTACCCACCCTTTTTGGAGTCCTTGGAAGGGGTACTGGAGAGTGCCCCTCCTGGGGACTCCCTCGTTTTGCTGGGGGACTTCAACGCTCACGTGGGCAATGACAGTGGGACCTGGAGGGGCGTGGTTGGGAGGAATGGCCCACCTGTTCTGAACTCGAGTGGTGTTTTGTTGTTGGACTTCTGTGCTCGTCATGGATTGTCCATCACAAACACCATGTTCAAGCATAAGGGTGTCCATATGTGCTCTTGGCACCAGGACACCCTAGGTCGCAGTTCAATGATCGACTTTGTTGTCGTTTCATCTGATCTGCGGCCGTATGTCTTGGACACTCGGGTGAAGAGAGGGGCTGGGAACGTCTGGCAGAGTCCCCTGTGAGGCGGAGCTTTAACTCCCACCTCCGGGAGAACTTTAAACACGTCCCGAGGGAGGCGGGGGACATTGAGTCTGAATGGACCATGTTCCATGCCTCTATTGTTGAGGCGGCTAGTCGGAGCTGTGGCCGCAAGGTTGTCGGTGCATGTCACGGCGGCAACCCTCGAACCCGCTGGTAAGCCGTCAAGCTGAAGAAGGAGTCCTACCGGGCTTTTTTGGCCTGTGGAACTCCGGAAGCAGCTGATGTGTACCGGCGGTCGAAGCGGCAGGCGGCTCGGCTGGTCGCCGAGGCAAAACTCGGGCGTGGGAAGAGTTCGGAGAGGCCATGGAGAAAGACTTCCGTACGGCTTCGAAGCGATTCTGGTCCACTATCCGGCGTCTCAGGAGGGGGAAGCAGTGCAGTACCAACACTGTTTACAGTGGGGGTGGTGTGCTGCTGACCTTGACTCGGGACGTCGTGCGTCGGTGGGCGGAATACTTCGAAGACCTCCTTAATCCCACCAACACGTCTTCCATTGAGGAAGCAGAGCCTGAGGACTCTGGGTCGGGTTCTCCCATCTCTGGGGCTGAGGTTGCCGAGGTTGTTAAAAAGCTCCTCGGTGGCAAGGCCCCGGGGGTGGATGAGATTCGCCCTGAGTACCTTAAGGCTCTGGATGTTGTGGGGCTGTGTTGGTTAACGCGGCTCTGCAACATTGCGTGGACATCGGGGGCAGTTCCCCTGGATTGGCAGACTGGGGTGGTGGTCCCCCTATTTAAAAAGGGGGACCGGAGGGTGTGTTCCAACTACAGAGGAATCGCACTCTTAAGCCTCCCTGGTAAGGTCTATTCAGGGGTTCTGGAGAGGAGGGTCCGTCGGATAGTCGAATCTCGGATTCAGGAAGAGCAGTGTGGTTTTCGTCCTGGCCGTGGAACACTGGACCAGCTCTATACCCTCAGCAGGATTCGTGAGGGGGCATGGGAGTTTGCCCAACCAGTCTACATGTGCTTTGTGGATCTGGAGAAGGCATTCGACCGTGTCCCCCGGGGGATCCTGTGGGGGGTACTCCGGGAGTATGGAGTACTGGACCCTTTAATAAGGGCTGTCAGGTCTCTGTACGACCGGTGTCAGAGTCTGGTCCGCATTGCCGGCAGTACGTCGGACTCGTTTCCGGTGAGAGTTGGACTCCGCCAAGGTTGCCCTTTGTCACCGATTCTGTTCAGAACTTTTATGGGCAGAATTTCTAGGCGCAGCCAAGGTGTTGAGGGGATCCGTTTTGGTGGCCTTAGGATTGCGTCTCTGCTATTCGCGGATGATGTGGTCCTATTGGCTTCATCAGGGCGTGATCTACAGCTCCCACTGGAGCGGTTCGCAGCCGAGTGCGAAGCAGCCGGGATGAAGATCAGTGCCTCCAAATCCGAGACCATGGTCTTGAACCGGAAAAGGGTAGAGTGCCTTCTCCGGGTTGGGGAGAATGTGCTGCCCCTAGTGGAGGAGTTCAAGTATCTTGGGGTCTTGTTCACGAATAAGGGGAAGATGGAGCGGGAGATCGACAGGCGGATTGGTGCAGCGTCTGCTGTGAAGCGGGCGCTGTACCGATCCGTTGTGGTGAAGAGAGAGCTGAGCCAAAAGGCGAAGCTCTCGATTTACCGGTCGATCTACGTTCCTACCCTCATCTATGGTCACGAGCTTTGGGTCGTGACCGAAAGAACGAGATCCCGGATACAAGCGGCTGAAATGAGTTTTCTCCGTAGTGTGTCTGAGCTCTCCCTTAGAGATAGGGTGAGGAGCTCAGTCATCCGGGGAGGACTCAGAGTAGAGCCGCTGCTCCTCCACGTCGAGAGGAGCCAGTTGAGGTGGCTCGGGCATCTGGTCAGGATGCCCCTTAAGTTTAAAATATAATAAATCGGATAGTAGGATGGACATTTTATTAGAAATATTTTATACATTATTCAGAATACAAAACATGGGTTTAATAGTTATATTTGTGTGGGTTCCAGCGCATATTGGGGTAGAAGGAAATGAGTGGAAGACGAAATAGAAAAGAGGAGAGGGTGATAACAAGATTAAGATTTGGGCATACAGGACTTAATTATACACTTTTAAAATTTAAAAGCATAATTCCGGCAAATGTGATTATTGTGGAAAAGATGAAACAGTAGAACATGTTATATTAGAATGCAATAAATATGAAAGAGAGAGAAGATATATGAGGAAAGAGTTTAAATGTATTAAGGAAAAGATTAATTTGTTAAATATTATGAAGAAGCATTTTGGGAGTAAACATATACAAATAATTATTCAATGTTTAAAGAATACTAAATTATATCATAGAATTTGATTAAAGGAGTGAATTATATAAATGAGTAGAATATTAAGGTACATATAGATAGATTGCTATATATATAGATATATATATATATATAGATAAATAGACCATTAAGAACCACACTCCATACCAGTAAGTGGCGGTAATGCTACTTAAAGGCATACTATGCAACATTTTTCAGTTAATTAATGTGTTCCATATTGTTTTGGATGATTAAATGAGTCATTTCAGGTCGAACAAAGGTTTTCTCGGCCGCCCTGGGGGTCTGTGGGGGAAATACCGCACTTGCAATTGCAAGAGCTCACGGCCCGCACACACAGAAGTCTCGCTTTACGGCGAGAACTCCATGTGTTTTTGCCCTGCCATTCACTATATGCATGCGCGAAAGTAACAACAAAAAAACGCGTGTTAACGTCAAATAAACATGCAAGCATATCGAGTTTTATTATTATTATTATTATTATATTTTTTTTTTATGTTGGCGAGACGCTACCGCGGCGGCCGCGGCGAGGCGGTGGCGGTAGCGTCTCGCCAACATAAAAAAAAAATATAATAATAATAATAATAATTAAAAAACTGGCGAGGCGGCCGCGGCGGCCGCCACGCCAAGATAGCGCTGCGGGATGTTGATGTTCATACCTTCACTGTGTTAGTCATTGTTTGTACTGCCGTTTTTTCCACTTTTCGTTGCGTTCGCCTGTCTGCTAAGCTCAAAACAACCGTGCCTGGCTTGACGGAGAAACCAGAACAGCTGAGCATCTTTACGACAGTGCACTTTTACTTTCGCCCTCTGGGGAGAGCCTCGCTGGAAAATCAACCCCGGTTGCATAGTATACCTTTAAAGTTTGTTGCCAACCGCCATAAAACTCCACAAGAAGAAGAAGAAGTGTGAGAAGAAGAGAGAACATTTTCAAAATGTCTATCGGCACTGGTAACGTTACTCAACTAAACTCAATCGTCTCGTTAAGAGAGAATCCATTTAGTCGTCGCACTGTTCAACAAAAAAATGTAACCAAAGAATTAGGACCACCCAGACCAAATTTAAAAATCGAACAAATATCTAAAAAGGGAGGGGAATTGTACAACCGTGGATTTTCGCGGAGCTGGTACAAGCGGAAAACATGGCTAGCTGGATGCGAAGTAGCTAACGCGCTGTTTTGCTACCCTTGCATTTTTTTCCATCCTGATGGAAGCACTGGAGCATACAAGGCTTGGACAACGACAGGTGTCATCAATATGCATCATCTTACAGAGTAGGTGAGAAAGCATGAAGCATCCAAGGTTCATATGGACAGTTGTCTTAAATATGCAGCTTTTGGGCGGGCAAACATTGCAACACAGTTATATGAGAGCTATAAGATAGCCGTGCGTAGACACAATGACGAGGTCGACAAGAATCGCCATATTCTGGGCCGTCTTATCGTTTGTGTGAAGTTTTGTGGAGTGTTCGAGTTAGCTTTGAGAGGCCGAGATGAGAGTGACGGCTCCAGCAACCGTGGGATTTTTCGCGGGCTTGTCGATTTTGTTGCTTCACTTGACGAGCCGTTTGAGGACCTCTTCAAAACTGCCACAGTCTTTAAGGGCACGTCAAAAACTGTGCAAAATGAACTGCTGGATTGCATGCTGTCAATCATCAGGGAACGTATCATGGACGAGGTGAAGTCATCAAAATTCGTAGCAATACAAGCAGATGAAACCACGGATGTTGCAACACAAACTCAGCTGGTGCTTGTGTTTAGATACATCGACGGGAACCATGACATGCATGAACGCTTCTTTGAATTCATCCCTATTTCTGATGCAACAGCCGACACAATTGCCACTGCAATTTTGAAGAGACTGGATATTATCTTCACTGATAACAAAGGCACGCTCATCGCGCAAGCATATGACGGGGCCAGTGTTATGAGGGGAGAGAGGGCTGGTGTGCAGCAAAAAGTGTGTGAACATGACGAAAATGCCCATTATGTGCATTGTTACGCGCATCAGTTGAATCTGATTATGCAACAAGCCACTTCAAGCATCACAGCAGTGAGAGTTTTCTTTGCAGATTTGAGTGGCATTGCCAGGTTTTTTACAAGATCGCCAAAACACACAACGACCATATTGTAACAAGAAAGCTGCCAAGAGCATCCCCTACCAGATGGAACTTCAACAGCAGAATCATGGACACTGTTTATGAGAGCCTTGATGATCTAATAGAGTGTTTTGAATCCATCAGCAAGACCAACTCATTTGATATCACCACAGTGAGGGAGGCAAATGGCTACCTGAGGATGTTGCAGGATGATGAATTTAGATTTTTCCTGAACCTATTTCATCAAATCATGCCTCATGTTGACATGATGTACCAGCAGCTGCAGAAGAAGGACATTGACCCAGTCTTCATCCAACGTGCCCTCCAGAGATTCACGGGCAGTGTGCAGGCCATAAGGTATGAGTAATATATCATATTTTCTTATTAGGATTATGTTCATACCCTCTTGATTTGTGTAATTATCATTTGTCTAACAAAGTTAAAATAAAATATCTAGCCATTGTTATAAGAATTATTATTCTGAAGTCACTATGGCCTCACACCACTCGAACAGAGGAGGCCTGGAGACAAGATGTCTGTGTATAAGATCCACTGTTTGCTGATTGCAAGGCCAAATGCTGCAGCTGCTGAGGGATACTGATTGTTTACGATAGACTGTCTTTGTTTTGTCTCATGGGAAGGCCACTGTGCAGTATTAGGGGGAGCCGAAAAGCGAGACGGGCAGAGACAGGGCAGACGCAGACCGCAACGGAACCGTGGGGTGCAATTACTTTCAATCTATGTGATCTCTGCTCTGTTTCTCAATAAAAGTGCTGGAACTATATCACCGCTGTCTCCTCATTTAGTAAAAATGGGAACTCAGTTACTATTGTTTAGAATTCCACCAAGAATTCCCATAACATTTGGCGTCACGAACAGGATCTCCGACCGACGGGCGGGGGAGTCCGAGGACAGGAGCTGCTTTGGCCAGCCCGAAGAGGTTATCCGGCCTCTGGTACCCCGAATGGATTTTCAAGGGATGTTGAGGAGCTCCTGGTCTCGGAGCGTCTCTGGGTAGTCGGCGCGAAGATCCGAACCTTTCTTTCATGAGACGGTAAGGGGATTATTTTCCAGCTCTTTTAAAAACAAACGCAATCGCTCAAAAATGCTTGCAAGCTTTTAAAATTTAAACCCCATTTAAAGAATACCTCAAGAAATTTTAAAATTTAAACTGTAAACCTAAAAGGTAGTAAAAGTAAAAGCCGGTAGAAATAATAAATTATATTTAATCCTTAAGGCAAATAAAGCAGGATTTGCATTACAGAACGGTGACTAAGGTTTTAACATTAAACTAAAATTCAAAATTAAATTAAAATACATTTTCTGCTGAAATACGGACTCTCCCGCTGGGGGGAGGAGGGGCAGTACGATTTTCACCTGGAGAACGGGTGACCGGGCTGAGCAGTTTGCAGCTGGTCAATTAAAGTCCTCTTGTCTTGGTTTTGTGCAAGAGGCTGTCCACTTCTGTTGTGGATGAAAGCGGCAGGAATGCTTAAGTCCTTGATTGTTGCGAAGACGTTCGCAGCTTTGATAAGTGGGGACCCTGACCATTATACCAAAAAGCCGACCATCAGATGTGCAGGCATTTCATTTTAGTTGGTCGATCGTGCTAAGGACAAGTAGATAATAATAATAGAAACAAAAAAAAGAATAAAAAAAAAGTCTGGAAGCAGAAGAGTCCGTGTAATGGGTCAAAAGCAGAGTTCTCAAACTCACTGAATTGCTTCTCTATTCATTTATTTTATTTATTTTTTACTTGGAATTTGAATGCAACTAATGAGAAATTTTGAAAATATCAGAAGTTCACATTAAAACGCGAACGAAAAGTATGTCAGAGGGGAAAAATAAAATAAAGCCAGCTTCTGAAGGGTTAAATTCTAATTCTAATCTTGGTTTGTTTTGGGTAGCCTTCTCAATGTGCTTACGGGGAAAACTCTTATCATTTACAGAGAAACACTAGAAGTTCAAAAAACGAAGGGGAAAATCATTGCTTTAAAGTTTCACCCTTGACAAATTAAGATTGAAAAGTTATATATGAATTAAAGTATTACTACAGTAAATACACATGGTCAAAGGACCAGAAGGATATAAAAAAGTTTGTAATACGTCAAAAACCTATGTCATATTGGAAAATACATAATTGTGCTCCAGGGGAGACAATTTTGTTTTTTGGTTATTTATTTTATTTTTTATTTTAGAGATGTTTTGAACAGAGTTTCAAAAGAAAGGTGGTGTCTTAAAAATGTTTGTTGCTTTCTGCTATTAACAGTTCTATCTTTCTGCTTCTTTTTCTTTGCAAAGAAACCTGGTCAATATGATAGGAATGTGCTAACATGGAGATTTAGTCTCATTTAGACATTCTCAGATGCAAGAGAATACCAAAACAGTGCCGCAGTGACGCGGGGGCTGATCCTTGGGACAAGGAGAACAGGTGATGTCATTGACTTCAGCCTGATCCAGTTTTGAGTTTTATTTTGTCAGAGACAAAGTTTTGTTTATTTGTTTTTTATCCTTTTATTTCTTTTATGGTTGTCATTTTACAGGGAACACTAGTTAAAATGTTTGTGACTGTTTTGCTGTAATTTCTTTTCAACCTGTGGAGCGTTTTCTTTGGCAAAAAATGCTGGCAGAATTCATTCTGTTTGCAGGCATGAGGACTGGAGGATGGACTCTTGAAGGAAAGGAGAATGTTGTGCTACTGAACTCAGACATTGGACTGAAAATGGACAATGGCAAGGACTATGACTGAGGCATCGGACAACCTTCGACAACAACACAGATGAGTTCTGCAGACACGACTTCATGCATTTCACTTCAGATTTTGTTGTGCACAATTAAAACAAAACACACATTAAGAAACACATTCAGATTATATAAAGGTGGAAAACTTTTAAAGAAGCACCTTGATGGAATCATACAGCAACTTAATAAATTTAGTGGGTATTATATCAACAGTTTAATAAATAATTGAATTAATTAGATTTCACTATATACGTAGAGTAATCTGAACTTTTAAATAGCATTTTATTTAATGAACATCTTAGAGTAAGCTGATTTCTGCTATTCTGGCAGGCATCAATATAACGCAAAGAAAGATTACTGGCTAAAATGGATATGGTTGCAATAAAATTAGCATAATGACACATCCTACTAACTAACATGGGTAAATTTAGGATTAAAGCATCAGTGTACAATGGTTACAATATTTATGGAGATTTAATATCTCTTGACTAGAACACAAATAACTCAATAGTCTTTTTAACCAGTTAAACATCCTAATGTCATGATATTTTTCTGGGATGAACCCGGACACAGCACGCACACACAGAGCTAGTTCTTAGAAGTGAGTTTATTGAACAGGGAGGATGATGGATGACAAGAAGAACCTGAGTCTTTTAACTGACAGAGATTTTTTTTCAATTTTTTCAATTCAATTTTATTTATATAGCGCCAATTCATGAAACATGTCATCTCAAGGCACTTTACAAAGTCAAAATCAGTCAGATTATACAGATTGGTCAAAAATGTGCTATATAAGGGAACCAGTTGATTGCTTCAAAGTCCCGACAAGCAGCATTCACTCCTGAAGAAGCGTAGAGCTACAGGAAGAGTCATCTGCATTGTCCATGGCATTGCAGCAATCCCTCATACTGAGCAAGCATGAAGCGACAGTGGAAAGAAAAACCACCCATTAGCGGGAAGGAAAAACCTCCGGCAGAACCGGGCTTAGTATGAACGGTCATCTGCCTTGACCGACTGGGGGTTACAGAAGACAGAGCAGAGACACAACAAGACAGACAAAAAAGCACAGAAGCACACATTGATCCAGTAATCAGTTCTACATTAGATTGTAGTAGCGGGTGAGCCGTCTTCTCTGGATGATGTCACAGTTTAACATAACGTCAGACCAGGTGTGCCTACTATGAAGAAAAAGAGAGAGAGCAAAAAGTTAAAAGCTGAAATGACGACAGTCATTTCAATGTAATACAATGCAAAACTGGAGAACAGTACACTGAAGAACAGTAGAAATCAGTAGAGTGAGGAAATTAGACCTTGATGTCCTCCAGTAGCCTATGCCTATCACAGCACAACTATAGAGGTAGCTCAGGGTAACATGAGCCACTCTAACTATAAGCTTAGTCTTAAAAATAGCTAGGGCGTTTGCCTCACGGACCAAAACTGGGAGTTGGTTCCACAGAAGAGGAGCCTGATAGCTAAAGGATCTGCCTCCCATTCTACTTTTAGAGACTCTAGGAACCACCAGCAGACCTGCAGTCTGAAAGCGAAGTTTGATTTTTTAGTTTATTACCAGAGGCCAAGTTAATGCCACCCAGATTAAGTGATTGATTAAGACGTTTATTTTTTGAGGACTCTGGCCCAAAGATTACAACTTCTGTCTTGTCAGAATTTAAATGCAGGAAATTTAAAGTCATCCAGCTTTTGATGTCATCAAGATATGACTGCAGTCGAAGTAACTTATTGGATTCATCAGGATTTATGGATAAATATAGCTGAGTGTCATCAGCATAACAGTGGAAATTAATCCCATGCTGTCTGATAATTTTGCCAATCGGAAGCATATATATAGTAAATAGAATTGGTCCAAGGACTGAACCCTGTGGTACTCCACAAGTGACCCTAGAGTTTGAGGAAGATTTATTATTAACATGAACAAACTGGAATCTGTCCGACAGATAAGATTTAAACCAGCCTAATGCTTTTCCCTTAATCCCTACAGTATGCTCAAGTCTTTGTAGGAGAATATTGTGATCAACTGTATCAAATGCAGCACTGAGATCTAACAGGACAAGTATAGACACAAGTCCATTATTTGAGGCCATGAGAATGTCATTAGTGACCTTCACCAGAGCTGTTTCAGTGCTATGATGAGCTCTGAAGCCTGACTGAAACTCCTCAAGTAGGTCATTACTTTGTAAATGTTCACATAGTTGATTAGCAACTACTTTCTCCAGAATTTTAGATAAGAAAAGAAGATTAGATATAGGTCTGTAATTTACTAACTCGTCCTGATCAAGAGAAGGTTTCTTGAGTAAATGTTTAATAACAGCTACTTTAAAAGCCTGTGGTACATATCCATTTACCAAGGATAGATTAATCATGTCTAAAATAGGACCACTGATCAGAGGGAATACCTCCTTAAACAACTTGGTTGGGATTGGGTCAAACATACAGGTAGAAGGTTTAGATGAAGCTAAAATTTTAGATAGCTCAGAAAGCTCTACTGCTTTTAAATAGTTCAGACACTGTGCAGGTTCTAAAGATTCCTCCAATGCTGCCTCACTTACTGAGGACGAGGTAATCATGTTTGGGAGGATGCCAATTATTTCATTTTTAATGGCATAAATTTTATTCATGAAGAAACCCATAAAATCTTTACTGCTAAGAGCTAAGGGAATGGATGGATCAACAGAGCTATGACTCTGTGTAAGTTTGGCAACTGTACTGAAGAGAAATCTAGGATTATTCTTATTCTCCTCGATTAATGATGAAAAATATGCTGCTCTAACTCTGTAAACGGTCTTGTTATACAAAAATAGACTGTCCCTCCAGATTAGGTAGGATTCCTCTTGGTGTGTAGAGCGCCATTTTCTCTCCAATTTCCTAACATTGTGCTTCAAGGAACGCAGCTCTGAATTAAACCAAGGAGCCAGCTTCCTGTGAATAATCACTTTCTTTTTCAAGGGAGCTACATTTTCTAATGCAGAACGCAATGAAGAAGTCATACCGTTTACAAAGACATCTATTTGTGAATTGGAAGAAACAACATTGCTGCTATCTGCAGGGTATTTCTGCAATACTGACGATATTAAGAGGGGGATAGACTTTTTAAAGTTTGTTGCAGCACTGTCCGATAAAGATCTACTATAATGGAACCCTCTTTTGGGGGTGGAGAACTCAGTTAGATTAAACTCAAATGTTATTAAAAAATGATCAGATAGGACAGGGATGTGAGGAAATACTGTTAATTCTTCACAATCAATGCCATATGTCAGCACAAGGTCTAAAGTATGGAGCCGAGAGTGCGTCGGTTTATGCACATTTTGAGCAAAACCAATTGAATCTAGGATAGTTTTAAAGGCTACACTAAGGTTATCACATTCTGTGTCAACATGAATGTTAAAATCACCCACTATAATAACCTTGTCAGTGTTTATCACCAAATCAGATAAGAAGTCTGACAACTGATCCAAAAACTGAGAGTAAGGGCCTGGTGGACGATACAAAACAACAAACAGAAGAGGTAGGGTGCAGAAGCTGGCCGACAGAAGGAGTGCTGATTGACAGACCAGGAGGAACTCTGGAGCCGAGGACTTGGAACCGAGGTGGAACATCAGAACCGTAGACTTGAGACCATGGAACAGCTGCAGAACTTGAGACTGTGGAACAGCTGCAGAACTTGAGACCGTGGAACAGCACAGGAACTTGAGACCGCGGGGAACGCGGGAACTTGAGAACGTGGAAAAGCTGCTGAAACTTGAGAACGTGGAACAGCTGCCAGAACTTGAGACCGTGGAACAGCTGCCGGAACTTGAGACCATGGAACAGCTGCGGAACTTGAGAACGTGGAACAGCTGCTGGAACTTGAGAATGTGGAACAGCTGCGGGAACTTGAGAACGTGGAACAGCTCAGGAACTTGAGAACGGAATGGAACCCAGGAGTCATGAACAGGAGTTGAGAACTTGAGTTGGAACAGAGCTGAGCAGAGTCTTAGGCAGTGACTTGAACAAAAACAAAGCTGAAGTAAAGTCTATTGGCTGACTGGAACAAAATCAAAGTTGCAGTAAAGTCTTCTGGCTGACTGTAACAAAAAACTGAGCTGACACAGGATTCTGGCAGAACTGAGTAGGAGTGAACACTATGGACCGGCGATGAGAACAGAATGAGGTGAGTTTACAAAGAGGTGAACACAGGTGGCAACAGATCAGGGGTAATTGCAGCCTGACAGGTGGAACCAATCAGGCTGCGCAGGGAAGAGAGAGAGGAAGGGAGGCTCAGCATGCAGCCTACAAGCTGCATCCTGACACCTAAGGGAAAAAACACATAACACTGAGTTTTAGCTAACTGTTAACCTGAGGGCTTTTAGATCAGGATAATTTAATGGTTATCGTCTTACATACAGAAAATAAGTAAGATTACTTCAATTAGATTAAATTATGGGGACATTTTGGATCTGGTCAGGATTGCTGGGAGGCTGTCCGTCCGTACCGTCCGTCTTTCTTTCCGCTTATCCGGGGTCGGGTCGCGGGGGTAGCAGCTTCAGTAGGGAGGCCCAGACGTCCCTCTCCCCAGCCACTTGGGCCAGCTCCTCAGGAGGAATCCCAAGGCGTTCCCAGGCCAGCCGGGAGACATAGTCCCTCCAGCGTGTCCTGGGTCTTCCCCTGGGCCTCCTCCCGGTGGGACGTGCCCGGAACACCTCTCCAGGGAGGCGTCCAGGAGGCATCCTGACCAGATGCCCGAGCCACCTCAACTGGCTCCTCTCGACGTGGAGGCAGCAGCGGCTCTAATCTGAGTCCTCCCCGGATGACTGAGCTCCTCACCCTATCTCTAAGGGAGAGCCAGACACACTACAGAGAAAACTCATTTCAGCCGCTTGTATCGGGATCTCGTTCTTTCGGTCACGACCCCAAAGCTCGTGACCATAGATGAGGGTAGGAACGTAGATCGACCGGGTAATCGAGAGCTTCGCCTTTTGGCTCAGCTCTCTCTTCACCACAACGGATCGGTACAGCTGGGAGGCTGTGATGATAAAAGGGTAATAGCTTGAAGGTGATATCAATGAATGAAGGTTTTCTCTGAGGAACATTAAAGCAGCAATGACACCCCACATTGGAACTCCTGTTGTGTAAAGAACATCTTGAATGGGACATAAGGTGAGATCTTTACAATGAGAGACGTTCCACACAGGGGGGTGTGGAGACACCTGGGGCATGGCAACCAGGGCTGTGGGTTGGAGCTGTTGTAAACTTGACACAGCTGGTGGAACCAGGCTGGAACCAAAGGAGACAATGAGATTGTCCCACAGGTTACCTGACACCTAACACTGACTGTAAAGGGTTCTGGGGTTTTCAGGGTTGCTGAAAACAGAAAGCTTCAGAGAACCTTAACCCTTCCTGACCAGGCACTCAGAAAACATAGATCAGATTACCGAGGCCTAGACAAATAGGAACGCAGAGACGCGTTCATCCAAGAACTTCTTAATCAAAGACCAGTTTTACTACCCCTGGGGGTAGCGTTTTTCTGGGGGTTCTCCTTCCCGCACTGAACCTCTCCTGCCTTTGCTCCTGGTGTTGTAAGTTGGGAGTGGGTGGATTATTGTCCATCGGAAAGGGTGAGTGGAGAAAGGAGTAGGGAGGGTATTCAGGGTGGGGGAAGAGTAGAACGGATTCGACCGTTGGTTACTGAACAGGCTTAGTTTACCTAGTCTAATGTAGATTAAAATAATGTGTGCATAGGACCTAAAACAGGCCTTACTTAATTAGATGAACCCTAAACTTGTAAATAAAAGCTAAACCTTTCTTCTTGGTGATACAACTCTGTGCAGCATTCATGTTGCATCTGTACTAAAAGTTACAGCACTGCCCAGTTCCAACACGGGAACCTGTTGGGTTCCCACTTTCCGAGTTTACAGAAATGGGTCTTTGTGTTGTGTTCACATTTTTATGTGATGAGCTCATCTGTTTTGTCTTATTGCTGAAGACCACCATCATCAAAAAAGAGAGGCAATGTTATAAGAATTATTATTCTGAAGTCACTAGAGCCTCACACACTCTAGGACAGAGGAGGCCTGGAGAAAAGATGTCTGGTATAAGATCCACTGTTTTGCTGATTGCAAGGCCAAATGCTGCATGCTCCTGAGGGATACTGATTGTTTACGGTAGACTGTCTTTGTTTTGTCTTATGGGAAGGCCACTGTGCAGTATTAGGGGGAGCCGAAAAGCGAGACGGGCAGAGACAGGGCAGACGCAGAACGCAGCGGAGCCGTGGGGTGCGATTACTTTCCATCTATGTGATCTCTGCTCGGTTTCTCAATAAAAGTGCTGGAACTATATCACTGCCGTCTTCTCATTTAGTAAAGATGGGAACTCAGTTACTATTGTTTAGAATTCCACAAAGAATTCCCATAACACCATTCCCAGAAAATCTGGGAAAAAAAGTCACAGAAAAATTAGGAGACTACTGCAGGATTTTATTCCTACTTTATTTTTTTACTTCTACTTTTAAATAAATGTTGTATTTATGTAATATTTTTTACATTTACAGTATATTTATACTATTATATTTTCGATATGCAGTGGCCTTTTAATTTTTTATCTGTGGCTGTATATAACTGTTTATTGTTTCTGTCTTTCTAAGATGGAAATTGTATGCATGATCAATTACATACGTTTGTATAATATAACAACCACTGTTGGTATGTCCTTCCTTCAGGGACCAAAGCTCTCAATTGCAACAGTGCAGAAGCAACAAGAGCCACAAGATCAAGGAGAGCCATAGGAGAAGAAGAGAAGCAGAGGCTGTCTAAGAGGTATCTTTCATTTAATGACCAATAGGCCGACTCTGTTTGGTTTAGCCTACATTAAGGGATAGATTCTATTTTTTATTCAGTGTTGTACTATATCCCAATACCAGTGCTTCCATATCTCTCAATATTTTGCTTTCACAGCAATGTCCAAGTGTGTGAAATGAATAAATATACAGTGTATATGTCACGATTTGTTCTGATGAACCCAAACACCACCACACACACAGAGCTGCGTTAAAGGAGCTTTATTGAAGGCTTTGAGTGATGGAGATGGTGACCAAAGACTGTACCAGACTGGAGCAGGCGAGTGATGGGTGAAGATGGCTGAGGGTGGAGACACGGTGAAACAGAAAGGAGCAGGCAGTTGGCTGAGCAAGGCGTCAGAGGCATGGATCTCAGGCTAGAAGACGCAGAAATCACTGGCAAGTTGATGTGAGACTCAGGCAGGCAACATGGAGTGAATGCAGATGTCCCAGCGACGAGGAGCAGACTGAAGAGGGCTTATATAGGAGAGCTGGCAGGTGTATTGAGTCCAGGATAACAAGAGCAGCAGGTGAAACAGATCAGAGTTGGAGTGGGACTGAGCAGAGTGGAATGATCCGGAACTGTCCATGGTGAAGCAGGAGGAACTGATCCCTGACAGTATGTAAATCCATTATTTTTTCACAGATCTGTGACACAATCCTGGCCCATGCCAAAGAGAGGTTCTCTTTTACTGACCACCTTGTGGGTGCGACGTTACTACAAGGAGAGCTGTTTGAACAGCATTGCCATACATTCCCAGTAGAGGCTCTGAACACCACTGTCAGGGCATACTCCATGCTTAATCAGGCAAAGCTTAAGACTGAACTGTCTCTTATTATGAGAGTCCTGATTTCAAGAGCTGCTGTAGAGCCTGGCAGTGTACCAGGCTCTACAGAGGTACAACCTGCAGGATACTTTCCCTGAAACTGTGGTTTTGCTGAACGTCCTATAACCACTCCAATGACAACAGCTGAAGCTGAGAGGTGTTTCTCAACACTGAAGAGAATAAAGACCTTCTGAGAAATGCAATGGGGCAGGAACGTCTGAATGCACTAGCCATGCTTTCCATGGAGAGGGAGCTAGTCAGGACTATGCTACTTTCAATGAAAGGG